>NW_004949163.1:1488458-1489931 GCF_000317375.1 Microtus ochrogaster
TTTTTTTTTTTTTTTAAAGAATTGCATGCCAATGTCTGGCTGATCATATACATGTAAGTATCTTTAAGTATCCATAAGTGTGGTGGGGCACATCTGTCTTCTAAGCACTTGGGAGGCAAGGTCATTGTAAGTTTGAAGCCAGCCTCATCTACATAGTGAGTTGCAGCCTAGCCTGGACAGCATAGTGAGAACCTTTCTCATTCTCTTCCCCCCAAATGTAAAAATGCACATAGGCGCAAGCACGCCTGCAAGGTAATATTATGCATAAAACATGTAGGAGAGAAAACGAGGGCATTACAAGATCAAGGAAAGAAAATATTTATATTTTGGATGGTTTATAGAGGTTAATGGGGCTGCGCATGTAGCTTATTGATACAATGTTTCCTTAGCATGCACAAAGCCTTGGGTTCAAAAAAAGCACAAGAGCATGTCTTTTTTTTTTTTTCCCCAGGATGAGTGTTTGGTTGGATGAAGAATTTGTGCTTTGGTTTCCTTACACAGAAAATGTTAGGTCTGTCTACTTTAGAGGGTGCAAGCATTGCATGAGATAATTCAGATAAAGCATCTGCAGAAAGGGTCGACTTATAGTAAATTCTCAATAAACATAAATGGGGTGTCACTGTCTCGTCAATTAGATGGAGGTAAAGAGGATGGACCAACAGAGTGTTTTTAGGATAAAGTCAAGATATATCTCTGGTACTTTGAGGTCAGCTAGGAATGAACTGGACCCCCTATGAAAAGGTGGACAAAATCTAATGACGTCGACCGCCTTAGCAACAGGCCCCCAAAGAAGGTGAATTTCCGTAGCCAATAAGACACTGAGCTCTGGCAGAGGTAGCCAATAGATGACGGAAAGCGGAAGAGGGAGGACGCGCCAATTCTCCTGCCTGAGCCTCGGCCCAACAAAATGGCGTCGGCGGCGGCGTCGCTTTGTTTCCGCGGCTCCTGCGGCGGCGGCAGCGGCAACGGCCTTTGAGCTGTGGGGAAGATCCAGCAGTAGCTGCAGTGACTACTAAGCTTCCAGTACTTTGCGTTCGGGATCGGGTGCTGGGGAACGAGGATCGGTACCCAAGGGTAGCCGAAGCCAAGCAGGCGTCCGAGCCAAAAACATGACCGCTGAGCCCATGAGGTAAAACGCAAGCCCTTGTCACGGGCCCCGGCGTTCTGCTCCCGGGAGCCTTCCACTCGAGTGGGGTGTTTGCAAAGACGTGCGCTAGGTGCCCTAGGCCCGCGCGCGGCTTCGCGGTCAGCGGCATCGTGTTCCCTCTAGGTGAGCGGGGCTGGGGGAGTGTGGTGGGGAGCCCTAATTGGGGCTAGGGGTGTGTGTCGGGGGCGGCCTGCGTGGCGCCGTGACTTCTCCGCCTCCCGCCGGCGCCGAGTCGGGAGCCTCTGCTCGGCTCCTGCCTCAGTGGCTGCAGTGTGGTGGCCGGGGAGTCGCGGGCGCTGGGCGCTTGCGGTCATTCTTCCTAATCT
>NW_004949163.1:1490031-1495834 GCF_000317375.1 Microtus ochrogaster
CCGGCGGGGCGCGGGCGGCGCCGCTGCGGTGGCCCCGCGGCTGAGTGGTGGGGCGCGATTTACTGGCTGCAATTCCCGGCGCCCCTCGATGGCACTTAAGAGAAACCGGGAGGGAGCCGGGGAGAGCGGGCGGGGGAGGGGCGGAGGAGGGGCGGCGGGAGGAAGTGAGATCCTGGGACGAGCTCGCTTTAAGGGCAGTCGCCCCGGGAAATTCTCGGCTCCCCGCAGTTGCGGTGGCAGAGCTTTCGAGGTTGGAGGGCAAGGACGCTGGCCCCAAAGGTATTATCTTCTTTCTCACCCACCCCAAATCCTGGAGGGTATCCTGGGATTTTTTTTTCAACGGCTGGCGGCGGGGGAGGGGGCAGGCTAATGCTTTTTGCTTTCTGAGAAGCCTGGCGTACTACTTTTTGGCAAAGTCCGGTTTTTAGTGGGACATCAGTTGTTTTCCCCGCGTTTGGGGCATATTTCGGGAAGTAGTTAGGTCATGTTTTTATTTATTTGTTCCACGAGAGATGAGGAGCCAGTTAACGGGGATTCACCAGAAGTAAGATTTATTGCAGAGGTAGCTGTGCCCGGCAGGCCATATCTTACTAATCAAACGTTTTAATTAGACCGAGGCTGTTTTTCACGCGTTTCCAGTTTGCTTCTTGACTGTTTTGAGTAGTTAATCTGAAATGTATACTGCTTTTATGCAGTTACCTTTCTCTGTGGGCAGTTCGATATTTGACTTTTCATCCTAAGAGTGAATTAGGTTGTTTTTTTTTTTTTTTCTGCTCAGATGAGATGCGTGCTTGGTACCCAGTGGCAAAATAAAATTACAGGTAGCATGGATCATAATTGCATTTATAGTTGGCAAAATGTGCCTTTGAATTACTACTAGGACAGCATGTTTTTAGAGCAGTTTAGATTGTAGAATTTGAGAACGAGTCTATCAGCCTATTTTCAGCAAGCAGCGCATAGATGCTCTTTTTACTTAGGGAAAATATACGTTGGTTCTAAAATACAGGCTCTTAGTTGTGTAAAGATCTTTGCCTTGTTTTATGAATTTGTGTTAATTGACTCACGACAAATCTTTATGGGGTATTAGGAAGTATTGTCAGGTTATTATTAGGCATTCAGTTCTGTATGATTGCTACATTTTATTTAGTTTCTTAGTTATATTTAAAACCATAGTTGTGCCTTTGTGGAGGGTGAAGCTGCATTTGAAGCCAGCCTGATTCAAAACTGAAAATTCCTGAACAGAAAACACAGGTGTTGCCTGTAGCCTCTGCCATCAAGAGACTGAGGCAGAACAATCTTGGATCTCACAAGTTCAAATCCAGCCTGGTCAATATCCTAAGACTGTATATCAGATGAAAAAAAAATAGGTCTTCCTTGGATTTTCTCTTCTTTCATTTTTATTTATTTGAGACAGGATCTCATGTAAACTGAACTCGAACAGTGTAATGAAGGAAGATCATAAACTTACCAAAGCTGGTATTACATGTCACCGTGCTGGGGTTTGCTGGACTGGAGGATTGAACCCAGGACTTTTGTGCATGCTAAGTAAAAATGCTACCACCTGTTCTATCAGCCTAGCCTTCCTCTTTGCGGTCCTGTGCATCCCTAACCTACTGCTCCCCTGCTGAGCTGCACCCCAGTTTTAGTGCAGTTTAGTTTGAAACAATGTTACCATGTTGACCAGGTTGGCTCTTTAATTCCTAGGCCCAGTAGATCTTCCTGTTTCAGTTTTTCCAGTTTCTGAGACTTCTACACAGTATTTGACACAACCACCTCAGGAAACTCCTCTTTCTTTAGGATGAAGAAATCATGCCTACTGCTTTAATGCTGGGGTTTTCTTTATTTTTTTACTGGTCTTGAGGGTTTTTTTTTTTTTGATCCTGGTGATGACAATAATCATAACTAAAATTGAGTACTTGTTGTCATTGCATAATTAACACATTTTAAAGTTACATTTATTTGGTGTGTTTATATGAAAGACCTACAGGGGTCAGAGTGTGTTCTCCCCTTCCATGTGGGTTCAGGGGATAGAAATCAGGTCCTCAGTCTTGCAGTAGACACATTTACTCACTGAGCAGGCAACAGTGTATTTTTTTTTAAATTATTTATTAATTATGTATACAGCGTTCTGCCTGCATGTACACCTGCAGGCCAGAAGAGGGCACCAGGTATCATTACAGATGGTTGTGAGCCACCATGTGGTTGCTGGGAATTGAACTCAGAACCTCTGGAAGAGCAGTCAGTGCTCTTAACCTTTGAGCCATCTCTCCAGCCCCAACAGTGTATTTTTTATTTTAAAGGTGTATCTTATTGCTGGGCGGTGGTGGCGCACGCCTTTAATCCCAGCACTCGGGAGGCAGAGGCAGGCGGATCTCTGTGAGTTCGAGAGCAGCCTGGTCTACAAGAGCTAGTTCCAGGACAGGCTCCAAAACCACAGAGAAACCCTGTCTCGAAAAAAAAAATAAAAAAATAAATAAATAAAGGTGTATCTTTATTATGTGTTACATATACATGTGTGCAGGTGCTGGAAGAGGCCTGTCTTAGTCACTGTTCTATTACTGTGAAGAGACACCATGACCATGGCAACTCTGATTTAAATGTTTGATTAGGAAATTGCTTACAGTTTTAGAGGTTTAGTTTACTATCATGGTGGTGAGGAGCATTCTTCCGGTCTCCAACTCCTTGCAGCTTTATTGCCTACAGCATACTTCCCTTGGGCTTGTTCTGCTCTGTTAGCAGCTGCCCTCAGCAGGTGTTCCAAGGCTCTGGCTCTCCAAGTGTCTCTGGGGTCTCCAAGGTAATCCAGGCTTCACCTTCACAGTTCACACAATGGCTTCTTTAGGCCTCTGTGCAGGGAGATGCCATAGCCTCTTTCTTGTATCCCTGACTCCAAAGCCTGAACCTTGTGGTCAAAGCTATCAAGTTCTGCCGTTTGCTAGGGCTGGAACATGGCCCCCTCACTCAGTTACATCTTCATCAGCTTTCTGTTGCTGATGGTTTCCTTCACTGCCTAAATTTCTCTTGAATTCTTTTTCACAAGTTAGCTTACCTGAGTGGGGTCTTGCTTTCAGGTCCCCACTCCCTTTATTCCACTTAGCATCAGGCTTTTCTTTAAACTTTTTCCTGGTGCCCCTTTTCTCCTCAAACTGTACATTTTGTGTCTCCCCTTGTCTAGCTTGTTCCTTATCGTCATAGATCTGCATAAGAGTGAAGACTAATAGCCACTCTAGGTCATATGGTCAATATTAGCTGTCTTGAAACCTTCTGCTAATGGCATTAATCTAAAACTCTTCAGTTTAGCTTCAGGCGGATTTTTAGGACAAGGGCAAAAAGTACCCACATTGTCAATTTCACAAGAATGGTCTCTAGGCCACTTACTAATATTTTTCCCATCTGAAACTTCTTGAGGGCCTATTTTTCCCATCTGAAACTTTTTTTTAAAAAAAATATTAAGTATACAGTGTTCTGCCTGCATGCATGTCTGCAGGCCTGAAGAGGACATCAGATCTCATTACAGATGGTTTGGGCTACCATGTGGTTGCTGGGAATTGAATTCAGAACCTTTGGAAGAGCAGGCAGTACTCTTAACCACTGAGCCATCTTTCCAGCCCATCATCTGAAACTTCTTTTTTTTTTTTTGTTTTTGTTTTTGTTTTTCGAGACAGGGTTTCTCTGTAGCTTTGGAGCCTGTCCTGGCACGAGCTCTTGTAAACCAGGCTGGCTTCGAACTCACAGAGATCCGCCTGCCTCTGCCTCCCGAGTGCTGGGATTAAAGGCGTGCGCCACCACCGCCCGGCTGTCACATTTTTTTTTTTTTTTTTGTTTTTGTTTTTCGAGACAGGGTTTCTCTGTAGCTTTGGAGCCTGTCCTGGCACGAGCTCTTGTAAACCAGGCTGGCTTCGAACTCACAGAGATCCGCCTGCCTCTGCCTCCCGAGTGCTGGGATTAAAGGTGTGCGCCACCACCGCCCGGCCTAACTTATTTTTCTTAAAAAATTA
This sequence comes from Microtus ochrogaster, assembly GCF_000317375.1. Taxonomy (NCBI): domain Eukaryota; kingdom Metazoa; phylum Chordata; class Mammalia; order Rodentia; family Cricetidae; genus Microtus; species Microtus ochrogaster. The sequence goes on from NW_004949163.1 coordinate 1,494,030, forward strand.
TTTATTTTTATTTCATGTGAATTGGTATTTTGCTTATATGTATATCTTGGGGTGGGGGGTTGTCAGATCCCGTGGAACTGGAGTTACAGACAGTTGTAATCTGCCATGTGGGTGCTAGGAATTGAATCTGGGAAGAGTGGCCAGTGCCAACACTGTTCTATTGCTGTGAAGAGACACCAGGGCCACAGCAACTCTTTTTGGGGACTTGTTTACAGTTTCAGAAGGTTAGTCCATTATCATGGTGGGATCATTGTCAGCACTACTGATGCGGAGCAGTAGCAGAGAGGGAGAGGAAGGGAAGGATGGGCAAGCAGACATACAGACACTGGGCCTGGCATGTACTTTTCAAATCTCCAGCAAGGCTACACCTCCTGCTCCTTAAATAGTGTCACTTCCTGATGACTAAACATTCAAATGTATGAGTTTATGTGGGCCATTCTTCCTCAAGCACAAAGCCAGAAAAGAGGGTGTTGGGTCCCTTGAAGCTGGCGTTCCAGGCACTTGTGAAGCACCTGACAATTGGTGCCCAGAACCAAACTCCGGCTTTCTCCAGGAGCTCTAAAGTGCTGAAGTATGCAAGGCCCAGCATGTATAGTTGGAATTAATTTTCAGAATACTACTTCATCTTCCCCATTTTGCTGCTGAGGAAATAGAAACAGAACTTGATTGAAGTTTTACAACTTGTAATTAGTGGAGCCTGAATTCTACCCAGTCTTTTTTGGGGGCGGGGTGTTTGAGACAGGGTTTCTCAGTGAAACAGTCCTGGCTGTCCTGGAACTAGCTCTTGTAGACCACGCTGACCTCAAACTCACAGAGATCCACCTGCCTCTACCTCCTGAGTGCTGGGTTTAAAAGCGCATGCCACCACCATCGGGCTCTATCCAGCCTTAACTCAGCTTGTATTCTGTTCTTTTCTTTTTGGTTGAGACAGGTCTCAGTATGTGGTCCATGATAGCCTTGAATTCGGTTGGTAGTCTATGCTGGCCTCTGCATAAACCAGTCTCCTGCTTCAGCCTCCCAAGTGCTGAAATTACAGGTATGAGCCACCACTCCAGACTTCAGGGATTGAATTACTTTAATTTAAAATTGTTTGTGCCCAGCTGGTGATGGCACGTGCCTTTAATCCCAGCACTCAGGAGGCAGAGGCAGGTGGATCTCTGAGTTCAAGGCCGCCGTGGTCTACAGAGTGAGTTCTAGGAGAATCAGAGTTACACAGAGAAATCCTGTCTTTAAAAAAAGGAAGAAGGGAAAAAAGCTCCCCCCCCCAACCAAGGCAAACCATATGTCTATATGGTAGAGTGTCAGTAAAGCTGTACTTCCCTGGTTATTGCTGTGGAAGAATTCCTTGGGGTACTAAGAACTGTCTCAGGCTGAAGTGTCACTAATCTCCCTAGTCATAACAATCAAAGTTACAAAAGAAACAGACAGACAGTGCTTGAGAACCAAGCCCACAGTTCCAAATCAGTCAATCTCAATTCCAGTTTCTCCATTGTTCCACCCTTCCTGGCTTCATTATCTTTTAATGTGAAACAGATATAATATGGACAGCTATACTTTTATCATTAATTTGATTTTTGTGTAGTAATTCCAGTTGTTTTTCTTCATCAGAACTTTCTTAGGTAGGAGAAGAGCTTAGTTTTATTGTTTTACTTGTATTTAAAAAAAAACAACAAATGTTTTAGGGACCTGCGGTAGAAAAATGCCCAGTAGGCAAGAGCCAGAGGAAGGAAAATTAAACTGATGACCTGGCTAAGTCATATACTGAATAATCAATGGCTCAGCTTTTAAGAGCTTTACATTTTTTT
>NW_004949163.1:1496496-1508285 GCF_000317375.1 Microtus ochrogaster
GAACTAGCTCTTGTAGACCAGGCTGGTCTCGAACTCACAGAGATCCGCCTGCCTCTGCCTCCCGAGTGCTGGGACTTTTGGTTTCTTAACTTTTTTTTTTTTTAACAGTTTCTCTGTAATAGCCCTGACTGTCCTGGAACTCCCAGAACTCCGCCTGCCCCTGTCTCCTGAGTGCTGGGATTAGAGGTATGCACACAGCTGTTTTATTTTAAATCACAGAGTTGTTTCATGTTTTTTACATCATGAAAAGTTTTTGTCAACTAATAAACTTATTGGTGTTGAGATCTTGGTATTGAGAGGATTGATACCATTCTAATCCTTATGGCAACTGATTATTAGAATAGGCAGCAGCTGATAATGTTATACCCTCCACCCAGTCTTGGGGACCCAGCCCAGGGCCTTTTGTATGCTAAGCAACCACTCTACCACTGAATTATATCCCTGGCTGTTATTGCTTGGCCTGAGGGGAAAACTGTCTAGGATTTTAAGAGTAATTTACCACTACTAAAACACAGATTGCCATCCATGTAACACTACTTACAAAAGAGTTAGAAATTTGTCCTTGGTTTTACAACGATAAAGAAAAGCATTAAACTTCTCTTATCAAGCAAGGTATGCAAGGAATTTCATGTTGTTTGTTTCATTTGTTAAAAGGAAAGCAAAGTCACTTCCTGGAATATAAAGAGCTGAATTGTGCATGCCACTAATGGAGAAAGGGGGCATTTTCCCAGAACCAATACCTTCCCCCAGACCATCTCCATTTGACATCAGCCAAAACAACATTGGCAGTTTAGTTTGAAAAGAACAGCACAACATGCTTGTGTATATATACCGTTACTTTACTTGCAATAAAGGACTGGGGAAAGGGAATGAAAGCATAGAGAAAACAATGCTGTCACAATGTGGTGGGACCAAAGTTTGGCTTTTGATTGGAGAATATATTCTTGGTCTGACAAAATTATAGAGTAAAGCAGAAGGCCCCTTTATAGTAGACAGCTCCTGGCTGTTGTTGGAATGCATCAGTTTTGTTTGGCCTCCATTTCTAGCTGTGCAGGTGTGTCTGTTTCATTGGTGGATTGTCCATCAGATCAGAAACTGATCTGCCTCATTAACAAACCCTGTTGTTCATAATCGGCTTTCATTAGTTTGCCAAAGGGATGGAGGCCTCTTAATCTCTCGCTGTGCCACAGAACCAGCCTACGCCAGAGCAGCTTTAGATTAATATGATTGTGTACTCAGTCTTGACTGCTTTGATTTTTCTCATCTGCCGTGGCGAAAACTGCCTCACAAAAGAGGCCGAGGCCCACACTGAAATTACACAAAAGCAGCAGTGGCAGAAGGAGGTGGCAGCGGTGCGTCACAAGACCTAACTTTTGGTTTTGTGCTTATTTATTTACATTATTACTTTTAATAGTGTGGATTTGTGTGTGAGATAGTGGGTATGTGCTCATGATTGTGATGCTTGTGTAGGCCAGAGGTGTTGGATCTCCCTGGAACTGGACTTATAAGTGACTGTGAGCTACCTGGTATGGGTGCAGAGATTTGAATTCAGATCTTATGGAAGAGCAATGTAGGATGCTTTTAACCAATGACCCATCTCTCTATATCCCCAGCTTCCCTTATTAAGACAAGGTCTCACCGTGTAACCCTGGCTGGCTTGGAACATGTTATGTAGAACAGGCTGGTTTCAAACTTAGATGTGCTTGTTTTGCCTTCCAAGTGCTGGGATTAAAGATGTGTGCCACCACATTGGCTAGTCTTAAAGTGGAAGTTTTCTGATTTGAGACATGTTAATGTCGTAGAAAGACATTAGAGACTGCTAAGGTGATCGTTATCTAGGAATTGGATAGTAACCCAGTATTTTAAATATGTTTAGTTGGGCAAATACTGTATTTCAACAATGTGGAAAACATTAAGCCAGGCCTGTGTGTGTGAGAGAGAGAGAGAGAGAAAGAGAAAGAGACAGAGAGAGCGCGCGCGCGCGTGCATGTGCACCGACTTGCAAACTTCAGAAGGATTTGCAAGCATTAAGATACCAGTTACTTGGTTAAGTTTTGGTTTGGGGTCAAAAGAAAGACAGGGATTAAGCCTGGGCACACAGGCCTGTAATCCTATCTCTTGGGGAAACTAAGGTTGGAAGATCACAAGTTCAAGGTTAGGCAGGGCTTCGGAGTGAATTTAGAGCCAATCTCTGCAGCTGAGTGAGACCCTGTCTCAAAATGAAAAAGTGTAAAGAGGGCAGTAAAAGACCAATGGTAAAGCCCTTGTGTGGCCTGAGTGAAGGGGCTCTGGGGGTTCAATCCCTATCACTGCAAAAAAAAATTGTGACTTTGGTTTTTCAGCCAGTGGTCTTATGTATTCAAATGGCTGCTTTGATTATAGGCATCCTTTTTTTTTTTGAGACAGGGTTTCTCTGTGTAACAGTTCTGGCTGTCCTGCAACTCACTCTGTAGACCAGGCTGGCCTCAAAATGACAGAGATCTGCCTTCCTCTGCCTCCTAAGTGCTGGGATTAAAGGTATGTGCCACCGCCTTCTGGCTTTATTTTATTTTATTTTATTTTATTTTATTTTTTTGGTTTTTCGAGACAGGGTTTCTCTGTGGCTTTGGAGCCTGTCCTGGAACTAGCTCTGTAGACCAGGCTGGTCTCGAACTCACAGAGATCTGCCTGCCTCTGCCTCCCGAATGCTGGGATTAAAGGCGTGCGCCACCATCGCCCGGCTCTGGCTTTTTTAAAAAAGTTTATTAGAATTATTTTTTTAAATACCAATCCAAATTCCCACTTCTTCCCCTCCTCCCATTCCTTCCACATACCTTCCCAACCCACCCCCATCTAATCCTAAGAGAGGGTAAGGCACTTTGCTTAGTGTATACCTAGGCTGAGCAAGGTATACATCCAAAAAGAATAGGATCCAAAAAAAGCCAGTACATTCAATAGAGAGAGATAAACCCCAGTGCCACTGTCAGTGGCCCCTCAGTCTGCCCCAGCCATACAACTATCAACCACATTCAGAGGGATTAGTTTGGTCCTATGCTTGTTCCTTCCCAGTCTTTTTCCTTTAGTAGCACATATACTAAAGTTTGTTTTTGAGACAGTGATAAAGGTGGGCGGGCGCCTCCACTGGCTAATTATAGGCATTCTTTACCACACCAATTTAAACCTTGATTTTGATCAGACTATATTTGGCAGCCTTTGATGTAGTTGGTCATGGAATTGTCAGTTATATATTGTCACTCTCTTTAGATAAGTATGTGTAGTACATGCATAAAAGTATTTCTATCTTGGTGTGGTGGTGCAGATTTGTCTGTAATCCCAGTCACTTCAAGGCTGAAACAGGAGGATGAGTTCTAGGCAGACCTATGCAGCATGGCAAGAATCTGTTATAATAAGCAAGACAAAAGAAAAGAATTAACTTCTGAACGGATCTAGGCATGTAAGGTAATATTTTTTTGAGACATAGTATGGCTGTGTGGCCCATGCTAGCTTCAAAACTACTGTGCAGTCCAGGTTGGTCTCCAACATGATACTCCTATTGAATCCTCACAAGGCATAGGATAGTTAGGCATTTGCCACTCTGTTCAATGTTACAACAGTCCTTATTAGTAAAATCTTTGGGATCCTTCTTAATTTAGTTTAATAATAGTTGGAGGACTGTTGTCAACTGACCCAAGCCTGACTTTGTTGTATGGAAGCAGGCCCCTGTTTGTCCCGGCCAGCTCGGCCCCAAAACAACCACACAGAAACTGTATTCATTAAAACATCACTTGGCCCACCAGCCCTAGCCTCCCACTGGCTAACTCCCACATCCCAATTTAACCCATCTCTACCAATCTGTCAATCACCACATGACTGTGGCCCACCGGCAAGACTCTAACCAGCATCTGTCTCAGGCAGAAGATCCATGACGACCCTCACTCTGCTCTTCTTCCCAGCATTCAGTTCTGTCTTCTCTGCCTACCTAAATTCTACCCTATCAGGCCCAAAGCAGTTTCTTTATTCATTAACCAATGAAAGCAACACATGAACAGAAGAACCTCCTACACCATTTGACTTTTCTAGTCAAATAGCTACATCTTATTTCTGATTGGATGAGCTTGGATAGATAAATTTTTATTTCCAAGTTTGTTTTGTTATTAGCAGAATGAATTTGTAGAAGATATTCTAATTTTAGAAATGTCTCAGCTTCATAAGATTTGCTTTGATTTACTTTTGGGGTGTAGGGAGAAGGCTAGTGATGAGGGGAAGTTTATTCAATGTACATGCATCTTTTTTGCTCTGAAACGCAAATGATTGTATAGAGATGTTTTGTTGCTGATGTGCTACATATCATGTATACATACAAGTGCAGGTATTTACTGAGAAGAGTAACTATTTTGCTGGAAGGTTGCTAATTTTGGCTTTAGATTTTGTTCTACTTTTTATCTAGTGTAGTTTTGTCCTTTTGTGATTGAAATAATACTTTATTACCCTAGCCAGTTCTTTTTGCCTGGGGCAAGATTCTTGCTCTAGAAAAAGTTGTTTGAGATTTGCCCTGTAGCTACTATTTTCATATCCTGCCCCTGAGAAGTCTCTCAGTTTTGGCTTAAAATAGTTATTCCTGTTCCTGGTATCTGTAGTCCAGCTATCTCTTTATTTAATTTCTCATAATTTTTGTTTAGGGTAGCGCTGGCATATTAGTAACCTACACTGTGTTTTGGGAGACTACTTTGCCAGTTGATCTAATATTTGAGTGTCAGTGAGGAACAAGGCTGGGCACTATCTGTGCGAAGGGTAATAATTTCTGCATTTCTTTCCACCTCTCCATTTCTTCACTCCAACTCCTTACCTTCTACCACCCTTCAGCAAGGTGGCTCAGCAGATAAAGGTGCTTATGGCCAAGCCTGAGTTTTAGTCCTGAAACACATGGTGGAAGGAGAGAACTGATTCACAAGACTCCATCTGCGCGATAGCACAAGCTGTCTCCCCAAATAAAGACTTGATGCCCTGTAGGCATTCTTAGTAAAGGGGGGGGGGATGGCTGAGTGAGGAAGCAGTTTTACAGTGTCATATTTATTGGCTCTGCTAGGATCAGAAGAAGAGGGAATGCTGACTTCGGAGAGGTCTAGTAAAGTTTTACAGACTAGATGGGATTGTCATTGAATCTCATGAGACAGAATCTTATATCTAGACTGGCCTTGAACTTATATAGCAGAGACTGGCTTTTAACTCTCATGGATTCTAGGCATGTGCCACGACCCTACCTTTCTATTGAGTTTTGAATGTGTTCACATCAAAGATTTGACTGTGAGTTGGAAAGATTAGTATGGTTAGAAATTAGTCTTATTTTATACATAGTAGAAGAAATAAGACATATACACAAATATTTGGAGCAAGTTAAAAAGTGATAAAAATACTGTCCAAGGTACAGTGAGGTTACTGTGGGAGTAGGAACTCCCCCCTCCTTTTTGGTAGTGCTGTGGACATCTTCAGCATGCTAAGTATGCCCCCTATCTTAGATGAACTCTTCAAGCCCAGCAAGATATTTTACTCCCTGCATCTTTTCTTCTGCTACTGCCACCACTGCCTATTTCTCTCCCTCTGTCTCTTCTGGAGCAATCTTTCTTGTAGCTCAGGCTGGCTTAATTCGCAATAATCTTGCCTCAGCCTCCAAATGATGGTGTGTGTCAGTGCACCAACTTGATGCGAAGGCATTTCTGATGGGGTCTAAGAAATAGAGACGCAGTAGATACTTCAGTCTAGTCCTTAGAGGGTGGGCATACTTTCTTTTTTTTTTTAAATTTTTTTCGAGACAGGGTTTCTCTGTATTAAAGCCCTAGCTGTCCCGGAGCTCACTTTGTAGACCAGGCTGGCCTCGAACTCACGGAGATCCATCTACCTCTGCCTTTTTTTTTTTGTTTGTTTGTTTTTCGAGACAGGGTTTCTATGTGGTTTTGGAGCCTGCCCTGGAACTAGCTCTGTAGACCAGGCTGGTCTCGAACTCACAGAGATCCGCCTGCCTCTGCCTCCCGAGTGCTGGGATTAAAGGCGTGTGCCACCATCGCCCGGCTTGCCTCTGCCTTCTGAGTGCTGGGATTAAAGGTGTGTGCCACCACTACCTGGCAAGGTTTTTTTTTTTCAATAATGGGTACACTTTTGACAAGACTGTGAGAAGATTACACATATGAGGAATGGCAGTTTGAGAAAACCAATAAATGAATAAATAAATAGACAAAAAGGGCCATGCAACTATATGTTAGCATTTTTATTTTGGAAGAAGGTCAGCTAAGACTTCCTTTAACTTGTGGAAAGTATTATTTAACATTTGGACAGTCGCATGTTAGTTAGCTTTTGGGCCTGGTGATTTTATAAATGCTCTGTGTTCTTGTGAATGGGTTTGATCTCAGTTCACAGGTACTAAAAGGATTAGGGTCACCGGTGAAGAGAGAAGGTTAGCCAGTTGCTACTCTGACTCTCTTGAGCTTTTAGGTTTTCATGCTTTTGAATCTCCAGTTTTAGTAGAACTATAGAAATTTAGTTAAAGCTGCCTGTAGTGGCAGCAACAGAGCCATTGTTTTGGGGGAACAGAATTCCCCCAGGCTAAGGCCTGACAGCCAGGCCACTAGGGTTTAAAAGGGCAGCCTCTGTGAGGAAGGTAAAACAGCTCTGTTTTGTTTATTTCATTTATATTAAACACGTTTTTGTGGCTGGGTGTGGCGCACACGTTTAATCCCTGCATTCCAGAGGCAGAGGCCTGTCGATCCCTATGAGTTCAAGGCCAGCCTGGTCTATAAACCGAGTTCCAGGACAGCCAGGACTCACAGAGAAACCTTGTCTCAAAACAAAACAAAAAAAAAATCAAAACATGTTTTGATTTATTTGATAGGTTCCAAATTTAGTTTTGATGGTTGTTTTGAAAACACGCCTCTAACTTGTTTTAAAAGATTGATACATCAAAGAACAATTTAATCATAAGGCAGAATTTAATACTTGGCTTATACAGGATTTCCTCTGTGAGTCAGAGGTCAGCAAACTGATCTAGCCACCAATTTGTGGCCCTGTTTTTGTAAAGTTCTATTGGAATGCACCCAAGCCTGTTTGTTTATGCCACCTGATGCGATTTTAGCAACTGCGTTTTGTAGTTGCAGAGTTGGATGTTTGCCCCTTATGGTCTACAAAGCCTAAAGGAAGTATTCTCTGGCCTTTATAGAAAGCATTTGTTGATTTCTGCACTGGGTAAATGCAGGAAAACCACACCCAGCTGAGTAGAGTTGCATAAAAATACATGCATAAACATGTATTCATGCCAAACATTTATCAGCTACCTTAGTTCACCATGTTAGGAGCCACACCTAATTGCATCTGTTAATAGTTTTCCATTCAATTTTCATAGCCTGCCTTCTACCATTTGACAATAATTCACAAGCTGCAACTACTTGTTTTGAGACAGTCTTACTCTCTAGAGCAAGGATGTCTGAACCTCACCTTGTAAAGTCTGTTCTTACCTTAAACTTGCCCTGATGCTTATGTTAGCTTCTTGTGAGTGCTAAGATTATTCATGTTCTAACATACTTGACTTATGAACTGCAACTCTTCTGAAGTTCATTTCCACAAGCAAATTTCAGGTCTGTTTTCAAAGCAAAGTGTCATACTTAATGTTAGTGCATTTCTGGATCATGTGTAAATTGTGTAAAATTGCTATCATTTTGGGGCTGGAAAGATGACTCAGAGGTTAAGAGCATTGGCTACTCTTCCAGAGGACCCAGGTTCAATTCCTAGTATGCACATGACAGCTCACAATTGTCTGTAACTCCAATTAGGCCTTCTTTGGATTTCTGCAGCATTGCTTAAGTGTGGTGTATAGAGATACATGTAAGCAAAACACCACATACATAAGATAAAGGAAAAAACTCTTGCTATTGTTCCTCCCTCCCTGTCCTTTCTTTCTTCCTTCATGCATTGAGATAGGGTCTCACTCTAGTCCATCCAGTCTATCTTCTTCATCACCTTTCCCTCCCAGTGCTAGGATTATAAGTCACCACATACAGTATTTTCTTTTCTTTTTTTTTTTTGTTTTGATACAGGGTCTCACATGGCCAAGGCTAGCCTTGAATTTGTATGTAGTTGAGAATGGCTTTGAACACATTATTTTCTTTCTGCAGCTTCCCGAGTGTCAGAATTACAGGTGTACACTAAGTATGCTTGACTCTGGTGGGTGTTTTGAGTGTTGTGCTTTTTTTTGAGACAGGGTTTCTCTGTGTATTCCTGGCTGTCTGGAAACTCACTGTGTAGACCAGGTTAGCCTCAAACTCAGAAATTTATCTGCCTCTACTTCTTGGGGTATGGGTTAAAGGTGTGCAAGTGTTGAGCTTCTAATCTCATTTTTTCCCTATGAGTTCTGATGTTGATTGCACAAATTTGCATGGTCTTCTTGTTTTATTTTTTACTCTTGAGACAGGATCTCACTGTGTAATCCTTGCTGGCATTGAACTTGCTGTATCAATCAGGCTGGCCTCTAACAGCTCTGCCTGCCTCTGCCTCCCAAGGGCTGGGACTGAAGCCTTGTGACACACCTGGCAGTTGGATGGGAACTCTCTACTGGTACACAGGCAGCTTATTACTGGCTATACCACTGAAGAAAACATCCTCTGGTTGTTGTTGGCATTAAGTAAGACAGGATATCTTGTGGACTAGGCTTGCCTCTACTTTGCTGTATGTTAATAGTTCAAGCCTTTCAAGTTCTGGAATTATGAGAATGCACCACCACACCCTGCTTGCTTAGTGATTTTTATTTTGCATATGTATATTTATATCCGTGTGTCCGTCCCTGTGTGTGTACACATACACACGTTTGCACATGTTTGTGGAGGGCTGAGGTTGATGTTAGGTTTCTTACTCGATATCTCCCCACTGTATTTATTGAGTCAGGGTCTCTTGTTGAACCTCGTTCTCAGATTCTGGCTACTCGAGGTAGCTAGTTTCCCTCAGAGATGTCCTATGTCTACCATGTGAATACTCCGGATTACAAGCAGTTGCCACACCTGCTAAGCTTTTATGTGGATTCTGGAATCTGATCTCTGGTTCTCTCTTGTGCAGCAAATGCTTTATCCACTGAGGCTATTTCCTGGCTTTTATTAAAAACTTTTTTGTGTGTTTTATTTACTTTTCTGGCGAGTATAGGGGTACAAACGTGGAGTTCAGAGAACAGCTTGTATGTATTGGGTCTGTCCTCCTATCCTGTGGGTCCTGGGCATTGAATGCTTGTCAGGCTTGGCAATGAGTTCCTTCCATCTTTATATGGATTCCAGGGACCAGGGATTAAACCATATGAAGCCATCTCAGCACCAGTACTTTTAGGAATTCACTTTCTTATATCATTGCTGATAATTATCACCAGAATTATACAATATGTTGAACAAAATGGATGAGTATTGTCCCACAGAATTTACATTGTGCTTCTACAAATCTCTTAGGATGTGCTCATCAAATTGCCACCTGAATAATTATGTTTAATGTAATACCGACAGATTAGTGCTCCTGCCAGAACCTTTTTTCCCCAGTGGATGATGGTAACTAAAAAGACTCAAAAACCATTTATATGGTTATAATGGTCAGTGCTGAACTAAGTGAATGTCCAGTGCCCAACCTACGTGGGACTTGTATATCACTTCGTTTAAGTCTCAGAGATTATCACAGAGCCAGGGCAGAGAGAATGTAGGAACTAAGGGCTAGAGAGATGACTCACTGTTCTTCCAGAGTGCACTTACATAGACACTCATACACATAAAATTAACAAAAAGCTGGAAAAAGTGGAGTGAGATAGAATGTCTTCAGAACATATTACTGTTATACTTTCAGAAAAATATTTTTCTTTATATGTTTGTACATGTCTCTGTGTATATGTGCACTTTTGTGTGTGGGTGCCTGTGGAGACCAGAAGAGGGCATTGGGTCCCCTGCAGTTAGAGTTCCAGGAGTGGATGTGAGATGCCCATTGTTGGTTCTGGTAATGGCTCCAGTCTTTTGCAAGGGTAGCAAGTGCTCTTAACCTCCGAGCCATTTCTCTAGCTCTGCTGTTGCATATTTGATTCCACAGCCGTTGTGAATATTGACACAATACCTTTGTAAGATTTAGTTTGTCAGCATTTTTGTGGGTGGGTGCTTAGGCCTTCATAGATGATTGGTAGGGGTACCACCTTTTCATGTCTGTGGCTAATTAACTGTTACTGGGAGTGGAAGAGACACTCCAGTGGTGTGTAGCAATTGGCAAGGTGCCCATGCTCCTATAAATAATCCTTCACCTAGTACTCTGTAAGTAAACCTAATGAAACTTTTCTTGGGGAGTGAGGAAAGGGAGAGAAAGGAGGGGGAAGACTGGAAAGTAGAAGAGGCACTAGTATAGTGATATTTTATCTATGTTTTAATAAATAAAGCTTGCCTGAAGATCAGAGGGTAAAACTAAGCCACTAGAGGCCAGGCAGTGGCCTCACGTACCTTAATCCCAGGATTTAGGAGACAGAGGCAGACGGATCTCTGTGAGTTCAAGGCCACCCACCACCCTGGGCTACACAGGATCAATGGAGAAACAGATCCAGGTGGTGGTGGCTTACACCTTTAATCAAAGGTGCTAGGGAATCACACACTTTTAATCCCAGCACTAAAGAGGAATATAAGACAGGAGGCTACAGAGGCTCAGCTCTTTATCTGCAGTTGCCCAGCCTTGGTAGAGGTAAGAGTTTTCTAGTGGCTTGGCTGTTTTACTGTTCTGATCTTGAGCTTGAACCCCAATATCTGTCTTTGGGATATTAAATTATTCATGCTACATTTGGCACCCAACATTTGGTATGAATTCACACAAAAGCCACCAGCGCAGACCAGAACTGCACATGGAGTTCCTGCCCCACCTGGCTAGGTTTTTTTTCTTTTTCTTTTTTTTTCAGGTAGCCTCTGAATGAGTTTGGGATTTTTCTGTTGTAGCCTTCAGGCAGCCTCCTAACACACGTGCTTTTTCCAAACAATCCCCTGTGTGTTTTTCAGACCTCCCTCCCTCCCTCCCTCCCTCCCTCCCTCCCTCCCCCTCTCCCTCCCTCCATCTCTCCCTCCTTCTCTCCCTCTCCTTCGCTCCCTTTCCTTCTCTCTCTTTCCCCCTCCCCCTCCCTCCCTCTCCCTCTCTTCCTCTCCTCACCATGGGTTGTGAGCTCTCCCTGAACCTCCTTCATGGGCTGCTACCAAACTGTGTAGCTGCTTTGAAATCCAGTCAGGCTTTTACTGTTCTACGCAGCAGCAATAAGCCTCACATCTTTTTTTAAGATTTATTTATTTATTATGTATGCAGTATTCTACCTCCATGTATGCCTGCAGGCCAGAAGAGGGCACCAGATCTTATTACAGATGGTTGTGAGCCACCATGTGGTTGCTGGGAATTGAACTCAGGACTTCTGGAAAAGCAGCCAGTGCTCCAGCCCCTAAGCCTACATCTTCATCAGCAAATAGATTTGGTAGACAATTGGGAATTATTAAAGTAAGAAATTAGATAAGAGAGGTTTCCCACATTAAAAATGGGAAAAACTAATATAATGTATGATAATATGCAAGATAGTTTGAAAATAGAATGATTAAATGAGAGAATATCTAATTTAGATGGGATTTATATAATGTCAATGTCAATTGTAAACATCAGTTTCTTTATCATTTTTGACTTATCACTAAAAATGTTGGTTAATCTGGTTGTTTCCAGGTTCTGGCTATGACAAACAATGCTGCTATGAATATAGTTGAGCACATGTTCTTGTGGTATGATTGAGCATCCTTTGG
>NW_004949163.1:1508650-1527572 GCF_000317375.1 Microtus ochrogaster
GACCAGGCTGGTCTCGAACTCACAGAGATCCGCCTGCCTCTGCCTCCCGAGTGCTGGGATTAAAGGCGTGCGCCACCACCGCCCGGCTTGATGATGACCAATTTCTTGAGTTCATATATTTTGGAGATCAGACCTCTGTCTGATGTGGTGAAGATCTTTTCCCATTCTGTAGGCTGTCATTTTGTCTTGTTGATTGTGTCCTTTGTTTTACAGAAGCTTTTCAGTTTCAGGAGGTCCCATTTATTGTTTCTCTCAGTTTTATGCTTCTGGGGTTATATTTAGGAAGTAGTCTCCTGTGCCAGTGTGTTCAAGTGTACTTCCCACTTTCTCTATAAGGTTCAGTGTGGCTGGCTTTATGTTGATCCCTTTGGACTTCAGTTTTGTGCATGGTGATAGATAAGGGTCTATTTTCATTCTTCTACATGTTGCTATTCAGTTATGCCAGCACCATTTGTTAAATATGCTTTCTTTTTTCCATTTGATATTTTTTGTTTCTTTGTCAAAAATCAGGTGTTCAAAGGTGTGTGGACTTTTGAAAATGCCAATTCTCTATGCCAAAGGATAATTGGGCTCTTAAAGGCAAGGTCAGCACCTGGGTGTTGCACAGAGAGCGGACCCTCTTGGTCTGTCCCAGCCACCCGGCTAGCTTACACCTGAAATAATCACACAGAAACTGTATTCATTTAAACAGTACCTGGCCCATTAGCTCTAACTTCTTATTGGCTAATTCTTGCATCTTAATTTAACCTATTTCTGTTCATCTGTGTATCGCCACATGACTGTGACTTACTGGCAAGATTCTAACCAGCGTCCGTCTCAGGCAGGAGATCCATGGCATCTGCCACTCTGCCCTTCTTCCCAGCATTCAGTTCTGTCTACTCCGTCTACCTAAGTTCTGTCCTATCAACTAGGTCAAGGCAGTTTCTTTATTCAACCAATGAAAGCAACACATATATACCACCTGGAGGAATGGATCTGAGATACAGTTAATATTGAATCTCATGATCATGATGATGCATAGATAGGAGAGGTGATTTCCAGAGGTTTGAGGAAAAATTGAGTTGTCAAATGTAATAATTATGCCAAACAAGGTCACCTTAAAAGGGATCATGGACAGGGTATTTCTATAAAAAATGTTTTTTCTCAGAATAATCTATTCAGAACACCCCTCCCTTCTGGATTATGCAGAAAGTGTGGCAAAGGCAGGCATTGGACTAATGAATGTAGGTCAACAAGGAATATTCATGGTTATCCTTTGTTGTCAGGAAACCCTGTGAAGGTGCTCTCACAGGCCCCTATGCCAAATCAGGTTCACTTCATTTCCTGCCATAGTAGAACTCCTTCCCAGCACAATTAAAGAACTTCATTCCTACTATTGTAAGAAACCATACTGCTTTGGATAATAGAACAGCTATAGATGAGAGAATAAAAAAATTCAGGAGAAACCACAAAGTGAGTATTTTGGCAAACTTCTATAAATGACTAAAGACCAAAATTAAATTTTTTTTAATATTTATTTATTATATATACAATATTCTGTGTACATGTATGCCTACAGGCCAGAAGAGAGCACCAAACCTTATTACAGATGGTTATGAGCCACCATGTGGTTGCTGGGAATTGAACTCAAGACCTCTGGAAGAGCAGTCAGGGCTCTTAACCACTGAGCCATTTCTCCAGCCCCCAAGACCAAAATTAAAAATATGAATAAATGACATTGTCATTGAAGGTCTGGTAGACACAGGTCCAGATGTAACAATAATTTTATTAGAATCTTGGCATACAAATTGGACTCTTCATGATGTAAATGTTCAGTTTTTAGGGATCAGAACTTTATCTCAGATAAATCAGAGCGTGAGATGTGTCGAATTATAGGGCCAGAAGGTCAAAGAAGACTATTAAAACCATATGTGGCTAACATAACAATGAATTTTTGGAGATGTGGTTTGTTATAGCAATGGAATATGTGGATTAACATTTCCCCAGTCTTAGAAACAAACCATAAATTAACATATGTTTCTGGAAAAAAATGTTAGAAGGTTTTATAAAAACAGTCACTGACCCTTCAGATTATACAAGAACAGAGTACAACAGCTGCTGATCTTCCAAAGGCACCAACACCCTTACCACTAAAATCGTTGGCAGACAAAACTGTATGGAGTAAGCAATGGCCTTTAACAACAGAGAAACTACAGGTTTTAGAACAGCTGGTACAGGAACAACTAAATGCTCAGCATATTGAAGAATCAACCAGCTCTTGGAATTATCTTGCACTTGTTGTTAAAAAGAAATTTGGAAAATGGAGAATGATAACAGATCTAAGAGCTGTTAATAAGGTGTGATTCAGCCAATGGACTCTTCTACAGTCTGGCGTTCCTTTGCCTTCTCTATTGCCTAAAGGATGGCCTCACTCACTATACATGTTACAGTAAAAGTAAAACGCCACAGGTCCCCGAGTGACAGCAGTGGTCCATGAACATGAGACCACAGTGGGCCACGGAGGCAGCTGGGCCCCAGGCAGGAAGCCCCCTAATGGCCATGAAGGGTCAGTGAGTCCTAGACAGGGAGCCTAGGCAGGGAGTCACATGGTGGGTGAGAAACTGAGATCAGCAAGTACCAGGCCAGGAGCTGTGTGGTGGGTGAGAGACTGAGAGGGATAGACCACGAGGAACCACAGCCACAGAATGTGAGAGACAGATGGATAGGCATGCTATGTATAGTGAGGTTGGATATTTATTTATGAGGTGGGTTATGGAGGGGACGGGAAAAGGGGAGAAGGGAAAAGAGCAGAAAGAGGCGGAAAGAGAAAGAACCAGAGAGAGAGAGAGAGAGAGAGAGAGAGAGAGAGAGAGAGAGAGAGAGAGAGAGAGAAGGAGGAGGAGGAGGAGGAGGAGGAGGAGGAGGTAGAGCTGGGAGAAGTGGGGAAAAGGGAGTGAGGCAGAAGCTGCCTCTTTGGGAGAGAGACTAGCTCTCCCTGGTGGTGAAGTGGTGGGGGGGGAGAGTGGGCGGGACTTGTCTCTTAAAGGGACAGGACAGACTATTACAATACCTTTATGAGAAAAAGAAAAATTTGCCTTCACAGTACCCTACTTACAATAATTCTTAACTTGCTAAAAGATATCAATGGAAGGTTCTCTCAGAGGGTATGATAATAGCCACACCCTATGCTAATATTTTTTACAGGAAATGATATGTAAGTAATTTCCTGAATGTATAGTTTTCTGTTACATGAATGACATTTTGCTATCTGATTCAGATGTAGATACTTTAGAAGGAATGTTTGAACAAGTAAAGCAAGTTTTGCCTTATTGAGGATTACAAATTGCTCCTGAAAAGTACAAAGAGGAGATTCTATTAATTATTTAGGCTATAAAATAGGTGTGCAAAAAAATTAGACCCCAAAAGGTACAAATTAGGAGAGATTGCAGATTCTTAATGACTTTCAAAGATTACTAGGAGACATTTCCCATTGATGGCCCACTATTGGGATAAAACCTGATGAAGTGATTAATTTAAATAAAACCTTAGATGGTAACAAGGACTTAAATAGTCCTAGAGAATTATGAACTGAAGCTGAGAGAAAATTGACTTTGATTCAAGAGAAATCCAGAAGGCATATGTGGATTGTGTGGATCTGAATCTTTTTATTTTTCAAGACAGGGTTTCTCTGTGGCTTTGGAGCCTGTCCTGGAACTAGCTCTTGTAGACCAGGTTGGTCTCGAACTCACAGAGATCTGCCTGCCTCTGCCTCCCAAGTGCTGGGATTAAAGGCGTGTGCCAGCACCGCCCAGTCGTGGATCTGAATCTTAACTGCATTCTGGTCATATACATTCCCCCTATAGGAATTTTAATGTAGAGGGAAGATATTATCTTAGAATGGATCTTTTTTTAAAAAAATATTTATTTATTATGTATACAATATTCTGTGTGTATGCCTGCAGGCCAGAAGAGGGCACCAGACCCCATTACAGATGGTTGTGAGCCATCATGTGGTTGCTGGGAATTGAACTCAGGACCCTTGGAAGAGCAGACAATGCTCTTAACCTCTGAGCCATCTCTCCAGCCCCCTTAGAATGGATCTTTTTACTACATAAATTGAGTAAAAAATTAATAACTTATGTGGAAAAGGTCTCTGAGTTAATTCTAAAAGGAAAATTGAACTTCTGGTTTGATACGTTTTACATTAGTTTGGACTTCTGTATATTGTAGACAAATTTTGTATATTGATACAAATTTGAGATTAATTTTGTTAGAACATGCTGTACATACATTTCTACTCTTGTTCAAGGTATTGTACCTATACAACTCATTTAGTAATGTAATGCAAATTTCTAGTCCTTGAGAATTATTATTACCAACTGTTTAAGATTATAATAAGGAAATACAGGTTAGTAATTAGTCCCTTATTACAATCGAACTTGTAGTCACATTAGGTGTGCTTTCAAGGTCATACAGAGATAATAGTAAATAGGCAGGTCATTTTCAAACACTTCAGAGATTTGCATAATATGGCATTTAAGATGTTTTGATAACATGGGTTTTTCTTTTTCTTTTTGTTATGACAATGAAGCATGTCTGCTCCTGGTAGCACCAATGTACTTCAGAGAGAATGGGACTCAAAGAAACTCCATATGGAATTTATTACTTTTGTGGCAAAAGTATGCCACTGGGCTAGAAAGTACTCTTGCCTCAACTTCTGACAGTATGCTGTCCCAGTGGGACAAACAGGGCACAAAAGATAGTGACTGCCAAACCTTGCCCAGACATGGCGGCCCAGTCCTTCAAATACCCTGCTTCATAGAAAAGTCTGTCAGGTATTCTAGTCCTGTAGGCTGAAGATGGATGCCCCAATTTTGCAGAGGAACTTTGGGTGGACTGTTGGGGCAGCCCTCTGTTTTGTCATTTCTCAAAATTTTTGGAAGTTGATTGCTCACACTTACTGCTTACTCAGTCGATATTATTTCCTTCTTGGTTCTGTGGTGGAGTTGAAGACTAGATAGTTATAGTTTTCTTGACGCAGAAAGCAAGTTATGATAGAAAGTAAATTAGGTACAAGACTTTGGACTTACCAAGATAGGATAGATACGGAGTATTTTCTCTGAATTTGTCAAATGCAAATGGAATAGGAATTGTTGATACATTTATTGACTGTATAAATTATATATGTAGTTATTGTACTTATTGTATATAGTTTTTATATTAGTTATAGCCTTTTTATTTTACACAAAAAGAGGAAATATAGTGATATTTATGTTTTAATAAAACTTGCCTGAAGATTATAAGGTAAAAACTAAGCCACTGGAGGCCAGGCAGTGGTGTCACACACTTTTAATCCCAGGATTTGGGAGACAGAGGCTGATGGATCTCTGTGAGTTTAAATGCCACCCTGGACTACACAAGAACAATGCAGAAACAGATCCAGGTGGTAATGGCTCATACCCTCAATCCCAGTACTAGGGAGTCATGCCTTTAATCCCAACACTAAAGGGGAATATAAAATGGGAGGAGACAGAAGCTCAGCTCTCTGTCTGTAACCACCCAGTATTGGTAGAGATAAGTGATTTTTAGTGGCTTGGCTGTTGGTGTTCTGATCTTCAGCTTGAACCTCAATATTTCTCTCTGGGTTTTTATTATTCATGCTACAGACTAGGTTGGAAGATGAAGGGTATCAGAAAGGGAACAGTAACGGTAATGAAGATGAATATGATAAAAATATGTATATATGAAAGTGTCATGAAATTAATATATAAGATCAACATACTACATTAATATAAAACCTGTACTATATATTTTGGTTAGTAATTCAGCCCTCTAGTTGGAAAATGTTTTTGGCTTCATTATTTATCTGTAGATAAAACATATTTACTTAATTAACTGGGGTTGGTTGCACATGCTTGTAACCCAAGCTCTTCGCTCATAGAAGATCAAGAGTTCATTCATAGTCAGTGTTTCGTTGGAGTTTTTCGGTGAGGTGGTGGTGACAGTGTCTCACTGTATCCTTGGCTGGCCTGGAGTTTGCTTTGTAGACTAGGCTGGCCTGGAACTCACAGAAATAACACCTGCCTCTGCATCCCAAGTGCTGAGATTAAAGGTGCATGGCACCATCTCTCCTGAATATTGTTGTTAATGAAATAGTTCAGTTTGAATGTGTGATATCATTCCATTTACTTAGCTTTAATTTCTGTCAGTAATGATATTAGTTTTCATCGTGCAGAGTTTGAACCTGATTAGATTTATTTCTATGTATTTATTTCTTAAAACTCTAATGTTATATTTTGTCTTAGGGATTCTGTTGCTGTGAAGAGACAACATGACCATGGCAACTCTTATAAACAAAAACATTTAATTGTGGTGACTCACAGTTCAGAGGTTTAGTCCGTTATCTTCATGGCAGGAAGCAAGGCAGCATGAGGCAGACTTGTTTATAGAGAAGTTGCTGAGAGTTCTTACATCTTGACTTACAGGCAACAGGAAGTGGTCTGAAACCTCAAAGCCTGCCTCCATAGTGACATTTCCTTTAGCAAAGCCACACCTACTTCAAGAAAGCCACACCTCCTAATAGTGCCACTCCCTTTGTGGGCCATTTTCTTTCATTATACATTTACCTTTTCATTTTGTGTTTATGTGTGTATGGAGTCACATGTCAGCACATGTACAGTGAACAGTGAACCGAGGACAATCTGCAGTAATCTTGTAGCTTGTGGGATATTGACAATTGAAGTTAGGCCCTCATCTGCTTAGATGGCTCACTGGCCCATTCTTTGAAGTAGTATAATAGCTGTGGGAACTAGAATTGGAACAGTTTGAAGGGTGACTGGGAAGTGAGGAAAAGAGACACAGTATGTGTAGATTTAAGAAGTTTTGCCATATTCACATCTCCACATGTGAATTCCATCTGTTCTGGAGGCTGAGGCAAGAGGATCTGAGTTTAAGGGCAGCTGGGGTTAGCATAGTCAGACCTTGTTTTAAAACCCATGCATACACTCATACCCTAGTCTGACTACTTAGAAGAGTAGCTGTGAAGGGAAACACAGTGAAATAGTGGGCATATAGGGACTTGGGTAATGTGGGGTGAAGGCACCCCTTGACTTTCTCAGATTTACCAGTGTCAGTGCGAGGAGTTTGCATTTAATTCTAAGTGCAGAAAGTCTGTTTGGGTCTTTTCCTTGCAGTGTAAGGGATGGAAGCCTGAGCCTTCTATCACCAGGCCAGAAAGCGAATTCCCTCATTCTTTGGAGACAGGGACTTTGTAGTCCAGGCTAGCCTCGACCTTGCTCTGTAGCCATGATTGACTTTGAACTCCTTATTCTCTTGCTTTCTCCTCCTCAGTACTCAAACTATAGGTGTGATTAGCATGCCTTGCTCCAGGAAGCCCTTTTGGCTGGGCAAAGTGGCTCACATCTGCTGTCCCAGCATCTGAGAGGCAAAGGCAGGTGGATCTCCCTGACTTTAAGGCCAGCCTGGTTTATTTACAGAGTGAGTTCCAGGACAGCCAATGCTGTTACACAGAGAAACCTTGTCTCAAAAAACAAACACAGAAAAGTAACCTACAATGCATGAAAAAGGGACCCCATTTTTATCGTAGCCACTCAGTGAAGGAAAACAAACCCACTGAGGCACTTCCTAATAGTAGTACTATTGTTGAGGTTTTGCTTGGTTTCTATTTTTCTTTTTAAAAGCAAACCAGAAATTTGAAATGGAAAAAAAAATTACTGAGGTACTTTGGAAGTGGAAAATTTGTCTAGCATCTGAGGGAGATGGTGTATTTAATCCCAGCACTACAAATAAAATAAAAAAATGTACACAGAACCAGTTTGCCCAAGTTATCTGGTCTGTCTGCAGTTCATTTTCTCCTTTTACATTTTTCTAATTTAGCATTCAAATTTGTGTTCACATGCCACGATGCACAGGTGGAGAAGACAACCTTGACTTGACTGCAGACACCGTCATTGCTGAGGCATCTTGGCCCTTGGGGTTTTCACTAGTTGTTAAATGGGCACAATGTAAAGCTGAGGTAATGCACTGAAACAGCATACTGCATGCTGGTGCTCAGTGCTAGGTAAATGCTCATCATAGCAGTAGGAGGGCTGCTAATAGGAGCAGGGTATCCTTATGCCCTTCTGGAGCCCTGTGCAAGAGCTCTGAGCTGCCTGTGCCTTGAACTGCAGTAGAAGGCCATGGGACCCTGAGTCATAAATCATAATGAAATAGTGAAATGTTGAAAACTGTCGGGAAATCTATGGTATGGTATTATACCTGTAACCTCAGTGACTTGGATCGCTGTGGTATGAGGATCTCAAATTTGAGGCCAGCTTGGGAAATTTAGCTAGACCCTATCTCAAAGTAAGATGAAAAAGGATTAGGGCTGTGGCTTAATGCTAGAATGTTTGCCAAAACATTTCAGTCCCCAGTGTTGAAAAAAAAAGTGTGTGGTTGGCGAGCATTAGACTTGAGATAACTTAAAGTCTTAGAAATCTAAGCCTAAAGTAGGAAATTAACAAGGAGTCCAGATTTCAACTCATTGGGTGTGGGCTTGCTGAGCAAGTCTGACCACCCAAATATTGCTAAAATTCCTTCCTTAGAGGAGACAAACAAGTCTACTTCTCCTCCTCAGGTCCCATTCCTCTAGAGTTCACTTGGGAAATAGTATGTTTATTGGGCTTACTTCGAGAGCATAAGTTGAGGGGTTACTTACAGGACTGTGGGTGCACTCCCAGGAAAGGTTGCACTGGGAAGTGTTTGCCCTACAGAGATGATAGCATCCCCTTGCCACAGAAATGGTGGAATTAGCCGGGCGATTGGTGGCGCACGCCTTTAATCCCAGCACTTGGGAGGCAGAGGCAGGCGGATCTCTGAGTTCGAGACCAGCCTGGTCCACAGAGCTAGTTCCAGGACAGGCTCCAAAGCCACAGAGAAACCCTGTCTCGAAATACCAAAACCAAAACCAAAACCAAAAAAAAAAAAAAGGTGGAATCACATGCCGAGCCTTCTCAGATGTATATATTTAAGCCGTTCCAAGAGGTTATGTGCAATTAGGACAGAATTGCATATCTAAAACTCAGGTGAAAGTCTCAGGATCCTCCTTCCACATTCCTGTGTTGCCATTACAGTTAGGTGTCACCAGTCCTGACTTTCTGCAGTGCTAGGGGTGGGGCCTAGGGCCTGGTGCAAGGTTCTAATGGTAAGCATTTGCCCCCAGCCCTGTTTTTGTTTTTTTCTAGATAGGATCTCACAACATATCAACTGGTCTGGAGCTCACCAGGTAATCCTGCTTGTCTTGAACTTTTAGCTATCCTCCTGTTTCTGTCTCTCAAGTGCTGGGATTTTCTATTTCTTTTAAACACAGATTTTTTCAGCAGGTATTTTTGTGTTTGTGTGTGTGTACGTGTATGAGCATGTGTGTGTACGTGTATGAGCATGTGTGTGTATGTGTATGAGCATGTGTGTGTATGTGTATGAGCATGTGTGTGCTGCAGTGAGTGTGTGGAGGTCAGAGGACAATTTGTAGAAGTCTATTCTCCTTCTACCATTTGGGGTCCCAGGAACAAACTCAGGTTGTTAGGCTTGGCATCAGGCACCTTTACCTATCTCACCTCTTCTTTTTTTTCCTTTTAAAAAATGGAGAATGACTACTTCATGGAATTGTGGGTCATCTTTGCTTAGGCCATGCTAATCTTCCCTGCATTGTTCCAGTTTCAGCATATATAATGGCTGCCAGAGTGAGCATTGAAGAAACGTTTTTACATTTACTTGTGTGTTTGTGTGTGTGATTCACGATGTGCTTGTGGAGGTCAAAGGACAACTTGCAGGAGTCCGTTTTCTCCTTTCAGTATGCCATTCCTGGGGATAGTCAGGCTTGGTGGCATGTACCTTTAGCTATTGAGTTAGCTTGCTGGCCTTGAGGAAGTTGTATGTGTGTGTATATATAATTTATTTATTTATTTGAAAAAAAAATCTGTATAGCTATTTTGCTTGCATGTATGTCTTGCACTACATGTGTGCCTGATGCCTACGGAGGCTAGAAGATGGTATTGGATCCCTGGAAATGGGAGTCAGATAGTTATAAGCCACCACGGGGTGCTGGGAACCAAACCTGGGTGCTCTGGAAGTGCACCAAGTGCTTTTAACTGCTGAGTCATCTCTCCAGCCCCAGGAAGTAAAACTTTTTTTTTTTTTTTGGATTTTTCGAGACAGGGTTTCTCCGTAGCTTTTTGGTTCCTGTCCTGGAACTAGCTCTTGTAGACCAGGCTGGCCTCGAACTCACAGAGATCCGCCTGCCTCTGCCTCCCTAGTGCTGGGATTAAAGGCGTGCGCCACTATCGCCCGGTAGGAAGTAAAACTTTTAAAGTTACATTCTCTAAAGCAGTGGTATGAAACAGTAACAGTTTGTAGATGAAAAAGTAAGTTGGAAGAAATAGGAGGGATAAAAAAATAAAACATGATAGAAAACATTAAAAATCAATATATGGCCAGATCTTTTTGTTGTTGTTGTTGTTTTTTTTTTGTTTTGTTTTTAGAGACAGGGTTTTTCTGTATTGCTTTGAAGCATGTCGTGGAACTCGTTTTGTAGTGTCCTGGAACTCACAGAGATCTGCTTGCCTCTGCCTTCCGAGTGCTGGGATTAAAGGCATGCACCACCACAGCCCAGCAATGGCCAGGTCTTTGTAAATCACATTAGTGTACCATTGCTTGTTACCCATTTCAAGACAGTTTATAGAAAAATTAATCCTTGCATTACAATTTGCTCTTCTTATTTCTGCCATTTGACTCTTCACCTTTCTCTTTTGTTGTAAAAATGAATTTTGATGGATGTTTAAAGGAGAAAGAAAAGGTTTTTATGTCCCTAACCCTGAACTTTTTTTTTTTTTTGGTTTTTCGAGACAGGGTTTCTCCGTGGTTTTGGAGCCTGTCCTGGAACTAGCTCTTGTAGACCAGGCTGGAACCCTGAGCTTTTTAATGTGTTTTTGTTTATCATACATGCACTGGAAACAACCAACATAGGTGCTGGGCATGGTGACCCATGTCTGTAGTGTAATCTCAGCATTCTTGAAATTGTGGCAAGAGGATTTTGAGTTCTTGTCTAGCCTGGGGAACTAAGTATGACCTTGTCTTGAAATCACCAATGCGCACCGATTAAAAAAAGAAAGAAACTGGCTGGCAGGGGTGTGGAGTAGGGGGATGAGGGGGTGAGTCCTGAGAGATGTCTCAGTTGGTTAAGAGACCTGTTGCCAAGCTCAAGGACCTGAGTTCCATACCCAGGACTGATATGGTGGAAGGAGAGAACCCCTACAAGTTGCCTTCTGATCTCCACATTCATGGAGACACACATACATACAATAAATGTAAAAAAAAAAGGACTAAAATATGTGTATTAAACCAAGAAACTCTGCTGACACGAGATGCCTTAGTGAGTAAAGGTACTTGCTTTGCCAGCTTTGTGATCCGAATTCGGTTCCTAGAGCCCATGTAAAGGTAGGAGAGAACTAATTCCATAACTTGTCCTTTGACCTCCACACAAGCATACACAGGACTAATAATATATAAGCCAATAAATTATAAGAAACGTCACTCTTCAGACTTGTTACTGTAAGCAGTCTCCAGACATTTTCACAGGTATTCTGGAGCAAACATTGTTCCTATTGGAACTGGTACTGGTTAGAGCAGTGTTTTTATTTTTCATGTGTCCATGGTTCTTTTAATTATAGGTAGGGCAAGTACATATTCATACCCTTTCATTAAATTTCAGTCAGTTCTTCACTCATTTGTTGTTGCTCTCACATTTTTCTGCTTATTTATTTATTTGTTTGCTTGGTTTTTCTTTTTTTTTATACTTATTTATTTATTATGTATACAATATTCTGTCTGTGTGTATATCTGTAAGTTAGAAGAGGGCACCAGACCTCATTACAGATGGTTGTGAGCCACCATGTGGTTGCTGGGAATTGAACTCAGGACCTTTGGAAGAGCAGGCAATGCTCTTAAACCACTGAGCCATTTCTCCAGCCCCTGTTTGCTTGGTTTTTCAAGACAGGGTTTTGTGTGTAGCTTTGGAGTGTGTCCTGGAACTCACTCAATCGACCAAGCTGGCCTTGAACTCACAGAGATTCGCCTGCCTCTGGGATTAAAGGCCTGCACCACTGCCTCAGGGCCTAACATTTTTTTTTTTTTGACACACTCTCATTGACTGGACTTGGCCCTCTTGGAACTTTCTCTGTGGACCAGGTTGGGCTTGAATTTGCAGCAGTCCTCCTTAGTCTTCCCAAGTGCTGAGATTACATGCGTGAGCCACCATTTTATTTTTGTTTTTTTGAGACAGGGTTTCTCTGTGTGACAGACAGTTCTGGCTGTCCTGGAACTAGCTCTTGTAGACCATGCTGGCCTCAAGCTCACAAAGATCTGCCTGCCTCTACCTCCTGAGTGCTGGGATTAAAAAAGGTGTGCACCACCATGCCTGGTCACAAAGAACTTTTTAAAAGTAACTTAAATTATATTTATTTTTGCATGAGGATGTATGTACACATGCTTTACTGCATGTGTGGAGATATAAAGCAGCTTGTGGGGTTCTTTCTCTGTCGATACCACGAGTCCTGGAGATTGACTTTAAGTAATTAAGCTTGGTGGTATGCACCTCTGTCAGAACTATCTCACTGGCCCTTTTAATTGTTTTTGTTATTGCTTGCTTTAGAGTTACAGGATATATTTATAACTAGCATTGTTCTTTGATTAGGGGGGAATAGGGTTTTGTTAATACATTCATTCTAAATGTTATTATTTTCTGTCTATTACAGGATGGTAGGTCCCATACAGAGGTGGGCAAGGAACAGAATCTTTAGGGGGTGTATAGACATAGCCCAAGATGGATATTCTGTTTTTAAAAAAAGATTTTTTATTTTTGTGTGCATTAGCATTTCACCAGTTTATATAAGTCTGTTGTCCTCTTTTTAAGATTGTTGCTGCCTTTTAAGCCATGGCTGTTGGAATCAGCAACTGCCACTCTGCCGCTATCTGGTGGGCTGCAGCCTGAGGGAATTCTGTTTTCTCAGACACAGATTCTTTCAAAGCTAAAAAGGGAACTTTACTAAATATCTGACCCTCTAAAGAATTAAAGATACCAGGTTTGAGGTGGAATTTTACTCCTCAGGGAGGCTGAATAGCAAATTGCTGGCCTCCTCTTCTCCTGTTGAAGCCCTCAAGCTTCTCCTTGCCCCTCCTTGAAAACCCTTCTCCACCGGGCTCCTTCCTACTACTTCCTGTCAGCAAGTTGCTGATGCAGCTTCCTGACCACAGGAGAATTTCATTTAATGAAGCATGTTTGTATCATTAAATGTTCTGGAACATAAACAAATGTAACATACCTTAAAATAATATTCTGCAACATATATCTGTGTAAGGGCACTAGATCTGCAGACAGTTTTGATTTACTGTGCAAGTGCTAGGAATTGAACCTGGGTCCTCTGGAGGATCAACCAGTGCACTTAACCACTGAGCCATCTCTTCTCTTCAGTCCCGACTGCCAGTTAAATTGTAACAAGGCTCTGGACCTGCAGCATTCCAGCCTCTGAGTCACTGAAGTTCTAATCAGTCGTATTTGCAACACACAGCTTCTGCCCAGAAATTTTGTTTGTTCTTTTAAGTCTTTTGCTACAGGATTTCTTTGTGGAGCCTTAGCTGTTCTGGAACTCTCTCTGTAGACTGTGCTGGCCCTGAATTCAGAGATCTCTTGCCTCTGCCTCCCCAGTGCTCGGATTAAAGGTGTTCACTCCCACTGCCTGACTAGAAATTCTTGTATGTACTGCTAATATTACCTTTCTCATCTTGCATTTTGTTAACTCTTCAGTACAGTATTTGTTTTAGTAATAGTTACTTCATATTTTCAGTCTGATAATTTCAAATTCTTCATCAGATCTGAGTTGGTCTTGATACTTAATTTTTGTCTCTTTTTGACTGTGGTTTTGTTTGTTTTTGCCCTGTGGGAGGCCTTGTTTTTGTTATTGGAATCTAGGCATGCTTTATCTAATAACAGAAACTGAGGTAACCCTCAGGATTTTAGTATGAGATTTTGTCTTTTTTGGGTACCAATGGTGATCAAACTCAGCCTCCTTTGCTGCAGGCTTAAATCTCACTTTTCCTCCTCCTTCACCTCCTGCTCGGCAGCAAACCCGAACCTTGTATACACTAAGCAAGCACTGTACCACATTCCCAGACTTAAAGCTTCTTCTATTGTCTTTTTTTTTTTTAAAAAAAAAAACTTTCTATTTTTTATTTTCCTGTGAATTCTTCCCTAAACAATGCCTTATCTTGGAGTATCTTAGTTTTAATTCACCGTTATTATGCTAGAGTCTCCTTGATGTAATAGTAGGGAGTTAGGGAGTCCTTTACAATTAAATCTGTTGTTTCTTTTGAAATAGAATCTCTCTCTGTAGCCCAGACTGGACTGAAACGCTTGTCAATCCTCCTTTCTTGTCTTGGAAATGCTGGGACTATAGTGTGAGCTGAAATCTCTGATTTTTAGTGCTGTCCCCAGTTTCTGATTTATTTTATCTATTATTTTAAAAATGATCTGTATAGGTGTTTTGCCTGTGAGTATGTCTATGTACCATGTGTACCTGTTGCTCGAAGAGGCCAGGCATGGGCAGTGGATCCCTGCAACTGACTGAAGTTACAGACTGTTGTGAGCTGCCATGTAGATGCTGGGAACTAAATGAGAGTCCTCTTGGAGTAGCCAGTGCTCTTAATTCTGAGCGGTTTCTCCAGCTCAGATTTCTGGTTTTGACCTTCAAAAATAATTTCCTGAGTTTTATATCCACTAAGGTAACACAGGAAGGCAAGAAATGTCTAGGGTTATTTTATTGCCTTTTTTCCAAAAGGGTAGATAATTCTCTAGGCATATTTTGATATGGTTACTTTCTCCTGTTCTTGCTCAAAGATCAGTTTTCAGATATTTCCAGTGAGATCTTTCTAAAATCCTGAGGGTGGTTCCTGGAAGTAAAAATACAGGTGTTCTATAAGACTTAGGCTACAGTGGTTCTTTTATTTTACATTGCTTGCATATATGTCTTTGTGAGTGTGTCAGATTCTCTAGAGCTGGAGTTACAGTTTCAAGCTGCCATGTGACTGCTGGGAATTGAACCCAGGTCCTCTGGAAGAACAGCCAAGACACTTGACTGCTGAGCTATCTCCAGCCCTGCCACAGGCCTGAAGTTTTGTAACTCTTCACTCAATCGGTCCTTGGCTTCCAGCAGCTTGTCCGAGAGAGACTGTTAAAATACCCGGTTTCAGGTAAACAATGGCTTTTTGTATTTGCTTGTCTCTAGGGTTTTTGTGGTGTGTGTGAGTGTTCCTTTCTTTGCCTTGGACCTGAGATCTGATAGATTTAAGATAAGCTAATAATTCCCAGTTTGTCCAGTTTTTCCCCTTCACTCTCCCTCAAATGAATTAGAACCTACTCTTCACAAAAGACTAAGCACTTTGCTGGGCGGTGGTGGCGCACGCCTTTAATCCCAGCACTTGGGAGGCAGAGGCAGGCGGATTTCTGTGAGTTCGAGACCAACCTGGTCTACAAGAGCTAGTTCCAGGACAGGCTCCAAAGCTACAGAGAAACCCTGTCTCAAAAAAAAAAAAAAAAAAAAAAAAAAAGACTAAGCACTGAAAAGTGTTCCACCAGCATTTCAAAACAAGAGTGCCAAAAATAAAGCAGCATTTTACATAGAGCAGTAGATAATAATAGAGCAAAAAGATAATCTTTATTTTTATTATTATTAACTCATTGTTGGAGTGTTCTCAGTGACAAAGGCCATGCTTAATGTGTTACATAAGGTCAAGCTCCAGCTCAAAATAGCCAGAGCATACAAAGTTCCTAAATGGCAGCACATAGCCCAGTTCCAAGGAATCCAAACGCCCCATTATGTTCTCTTCCAGTACTAGGCACACACCTGGTGCAGACATACATACAGGCAAACACTTAGAGATTCTAGTTCTTTTTGTTTTGTTTTGTGTTTTGTTTTTCAAGACAGGGCTTCTCTGTGTAGCTTATGCTGGCCTTGAACTCACAGAGATCTGCCTGGCTCTACCTCCTGAGTGCTGGGATTAAAAGTGTGCACCACCATCAGCTTCTAATTTATTCTTTTTGTGGTGCTGAGGATTGAACATGGGGCATCACACAGAAGCTCTTCATAAGCTGGGTTTCATCCCCAGTGCAGGAATTAGATGATTTTTTTTTGTTAGAACCTCATCTTGTTATCGCTGTATTTATTGCATGGTGTGGTAGGCACAGTAGCCTTGGGATGAAAAATAAAGCTAGAGACTTATTATGTATTCATAAATATTAAAATCAAAAAGTCTGGAGAGCTGGCTCACAAGTTAAGAGCACTTCCTTTCCTGTTCTTGTAAAGGACCCAAGTTTGGTTCTCAGCATACACATAGCAGCTTACTACCATCTAAAACTCCGGTTCTAGGCATCCAACACCTTCTGGCTTCTCTGGGCATCAGGCATGTACATTTTAGACAAAACACTTGTGTGTGTTTGTGTGTATATAATAGAAATACATAAAACAAAAATGTAAAAATCTGAGAATTTAAAGAAGGTGTTAGTAAAGACAATAGAAAACAATTAAAAATTTGGAAACAAAGTAGGCATGGCAGTGCCAGTGATAATCCTATAACTCAGTTGGTGGGGACAGGGTTCTTGGTTGCATTCACCTACACAGTTGAGTTTGAGACCACTCCGGGGTATACAACTCTGTCTCCAACGGTGATGACGGTTACCACCACCATCACCATAAAATAAAACAAACTCACACACATTTTGGAAACAGTATGCTGTATTAAACAGCTGTGTGCTTGCCTTACTGTATCTTTAGTCTTTTAAAGTATTTAGTTTTGAGTATTATCTATTAGAATAAACTGTTTTTTACTCTTTAAGAAAATATTTTTGTGAGCTTAGTGGATTGAGCCCGGGGCCTTGCTTGTGTTAGGCATGCATTCTAACACTGACCTACATCCCCAGCCCTGTTACTCATTAGCTTTTATTAGTAAGTCTTTTGAGTTTCCCTAAAGGATGCATGATAGGATTGGATTTGATTAGAGTTGCACATCTTGATTCTATATTAGTAGTTAAAAGTGGAAACTATGATTCTCTTACTACATTTTGCAAGTAAGTGTCTCTCTGAGTATTACTTTCCTGTAATATTCTTTTTTAAGGGAGCTGGAGAGATGGATCAGTGGTTAAGAGCACTGGCTTCTTCCAGAGGACCAGGATTCAATTCCCAGCATCCACACAGCAGCTCACAACTGTCTTGTAGTTACAGTTCTAAGGGATCCGACACTCTCACACAGACATGCAGGCAGGCAAAAACACCAATGCATATAAAATAAAAATAAATCATTTAGAAAAAATTTTGTTAAAAAATTTTTATTTGTGTGTTTTTTTTAAATATTTATTTATTTATTATATATACAATATTCTGTCTGTGTGTATGTCTGCAGGCCAGAAGAGGGCACCAGACCTCATTAC
Source organism: Microtus ochrogaster (assembly GCF_000317375.1). Lineage (NCBI taxonomy): Eukaryota > Metazoa > Chordata > Mammalia > Rodentia > Cricetidae > Microtus > Microtus ochrogaster. Next base: position 1,526,163 of record NW_004949163.1, read on the forward strand.
AGGTGGTTGTGAGCCACCATGTGGTTGCTGGGAATTGAACTCAGAACCTTTGGAAGAGCAGGCAATGCTCTTAACCACTGAGCCATCTCTCCAGCCCATTTATTTGTGTGTTTTTATGTATGAGGGTTAGGCACCAGTTTACTTGAAGGGTGCATCGGATCCTATTATAGATGGTTGTGAGCCACCACGTTGTTGCTGGGAATTGAACTCAGGACCTCTGAAGAGCAGTCAGTGCACTTAACTGCCGAGCCACCTCACCAGCCCTGACTTTTGTTTTTTAAATCTGGTCACTATGTATAAAATACACATTGAAATTTACTGAAATTTGGCATGTTTGTTAAAACGTTCTCCAACATTTACTATCCCCCCCATGCCCGGATTTCTTTGTAGCCTTGATTGCCCTGGAACTAGCTCTACAGACTAGGCTGGTCTCAAACTTGGAGTGTTGTAATTAAATGTGTACATTGTCACTACCAACTCTACCAGACAAGCACTTACTGTTTTTTTTTTTTTTTTTGAGACAGAGTTTCTCTGTTTCATAGTTTTGGCATCTCCTTTGTAGAACAGACCAATCTCAAACTCAAAGAGATCCTCCTGCCTCTGCCACCTAAGTGCTGGGATTAAAGGCATGTTGCCACCACCACCTGGCTATCATTTTCTCTTAACAGCTGTTTTTCCAGTGGTTGGTATTCAGTGGTTTAGCAAAAATCTGCATGGACTTTTGCCTTATTTAGTAGTAAAATTAAAGCATAAAGTCTACAGATGGGCATATGTGTGGCCGGAGAAATGGCTCGATGGTTAAGAGGACACAGATTCACTTTCTAGCACCCACATGCAGCTTATAGCTTGTAACTCCAGTTCCAAAGTTTTTGATGCCTCTTCTGATCTTCATGAGCTACTGAATGCTTACACATAAAGTAAATATATTTTTGAAAATTACAGACAGCCTGGAGTGATGGCTTGGTGATTAGGAGCACTTGTTTCTCTTGCAGAGGGCCCAGGTTGTAGTTCCAGTACCCACATGGTGACTCACAACTATCCAGAACTCCAGTTCCAGGGGATCAGTGACCCTTATTTGATCTCCACGGGCATGACATGTAATAAATCTAATTAAAAATTGACAGATGCTTGGACCTTATTTTCTGTATTTGCACAGTTAGTACTTGACAGCCTTGAAAAGAATATTTTTATGATACTTGGATGGGGCATTCCTTAGGAGTTTTTTTTTCCCTTAGGAGTTTTTTTTTAAACACTTCTATGCTAGTGACCGTTTCATTGAAAAGTTTCTTTGGGCTCATGGCTTCAGAATTTTCAGTTTATTAGGATGGTGAGGGTGTACGGCAGCAAAGCAGCTCCAGAAGCAGAAAGTACTTTTGCTTTTATTCCCTCCCTCCCTCCCTCCCCCGTCCC
>NW_004949163.1:1528068-1528880 GCF_000317375.1 Microtus ochrogaster
TGTCCTGGAGCTTACTTGGTAGACCAGGCCAGTCTTGAATTCTGAAGTGATCGAGTCAAAGGCCTGTACCACCACCACCTAGGGGTACTCATTTTAAAATGTCCATTTATTATATTTAGGTCTTCTACATCTGGACTGGCCTGAGCATTCTGAGTCATGGTTCACTTTGTTAATCCTCCCTTTGCACTTACTTCATACATACTCAGAAATGTGCTTTGCTAATCTTCAAGGCACTTTCTCAGCCCAGTAATAGTTGACGAGTAAGATCAGCTGTGCCAAATCCAGTGAGTATTGAATTTTAAATAAAGTAAGGCACGAATGTATTTGATTAGTGAAAAGCTGGTTGTCAGTTAATGTTTAAAGTGAGATTATGGGAATGGACAAATGAAATCGCTGTTTTTATCTAGACACGATGATCTTGAAACTAGAAACACATGTAGATTTCCTTTTTTGTGAGGGTGGTGGTTTGAGACAGGTATTGTAATATAGTTCAGGTTGGCTTCAGACTCAGACTGCAGAGCTAGGATCACAGTCTTGTGTTATTGTACTGCATTGTCACATCTGCTCACCTTTTCTGGTGTATATTCCTGAGTGGTAGGTAGTAGATCATCAAAAAAAAAATTTGGGGAAATATGTTCAATGATGCTTTCTATCTATCTATCTATCTATCTATCTATCTATCTATTTATTTATTTATTTATTTATTTATTTATTATGTATACAATATTCTGTCTGTGTGTATGCCTGTAGGCCAGAAGAGGGCACCAGATCTCATTACAGATGGTTGTGAGCCACCATGTGGTTGCTGGGAA
>NW_004949163.1:1529159-1532841 GCF_000317375.1 Microtus ochrogaster
TCTTGGAACTTGCTTTGTAGACCAGGCTGGCCCTGAACTCATAAGATCTGCTTGCCTTCCAAGTGCTAGTATTAAAAGGCATGTGCCTCCATGCTGGAACATTTTAATAGTTCTTGATTCCTAATAATAAGGAACACAATAAGAGCTTGGAAAAGTTGCTTTCTAAAAGTAGACCCCCTCCCCTCCCAAAGAAAATTAAGGAAGCAGATGCAGAAGTTAAGTCATATAGAGCTGGGTTTGGTGGCATATACCTTTAATCCCAGCACTTGGGAGACATAGGAAAACAAATCTCTAAGTTGGAGATCAGCCTGGGGTACAGAGCTAGTTCCATGATAGTTAGGGCTACATAGAGAAACCCCACCTCAAAAAAACCAAACCAACCAAAAAAGTCACAAAGCAGGTACTTAAGTACATTGTCACATCTTAATGGTACTACACTACCATCCTTTACAGGACTGTTTCACATTGCTTAAATGCCAGATTCAGTTTTAGTCCTCTGTATAAAGTGTTTGATAATTATTCATGTTTATTTGAAATGAAAGCTGTTAATACCTTTCTATGACACAAACGGCACACCAGGAAGACCATGACACCATAAAACAAGGAATGGAGTTCTCCGAAAGCTACAGTGGGAAAGAATATGTGCAGCTGATTCCGTACTATAGGAAATCCACGCAAAAAAGAATGGAGATGTGTAAATAGGATTCTTGAAGGGAAAAATGTTGACAACGCTAAATGCATCACACGTTCAGTCTTTCTGTTGATGCACTGTACACATCTATAGTGTTGTCTCTAAGTGACTGCATGGTGAGGTTGCTGTATTTTTAGGGATTTTTATTTGGAAAATTAAGTTTAGGAATGATTTCATCAAAAGCCATTTTAGTGGGGTGGCAGTGGCTCATGCCTTTAATCCTACCACAATAATCCCAATGAGAAGAGTAAAATACAAAAAGTGAAGTTAGCTTGAGATAGACTAGGTTGGGGGTGTCTCTCTTATGTCTCTTTGTATCTTTCTCTGGCTTGAAACTTTTTAGATCCGATTGGTTTCCTTCTCAGAGATCCACCCGCTTCTGTCTCCCAAGTGCTGGGATTGAAAGTGTTTGATCCCTTGAAATTGGAATGGTTATAAGTTGCCTCACATGTATACTGGAAACTGAATTTCAGTCCTTGGCAAGATGAGTAAGTGCCCTTAATGACTGAGTCATTTCTCCAGCCTCTGTCCTGTTTTTAATCAGTTCCAACTTTTAATCAAGAGGTTTGGGCTTCTTTTCCATTATTGATAGCTTTCTAGGTGGACCTATGACTCTTGAGTACATTTTTCCCTATGATGTATTTTTATTTGTGTGTGTGTGTGCATGCACATGCACATATGTGTCTATGTGTTCACAAGAATGCAGATGCCCTCAGAGGACAGAGGGGTTACCAGATCCCTTGGACCTAGAAACACAAGCATGTGTGAGCCACCTGCAGGATTTTAGGAACTAAATTCTTGAGTCCTCTGCAAAAAATAAAGTAGAGATACACTTTTAAATCACTGACCCAGATCTCCAGCCCCAACTATATTCCAATGAGAGCAAGCTGTGCTTCTCCTGGTTGGATATTTTGGTGCTGTGATTGATTACAAGCCTCGTGAATGTGGTCATGTGGTTAAATTCTGAAATAGGACAGACACTGATCCAAATCTCTGAAAAATCTCCTTGAGCATCTAGTCTTAAACCCACAATCCTATCACTTTAATTTTGTTATGATCATGGTGTATTTGCCTAATTTATAGAAAACAGCAGAAAGGCAGGTTTTGTTTTATGTAAACGTTGATATTTTAAACGTTATATAGAACATGTGATGAAGAGGTCAAATAAGAGTACTATTTTAGGGGTTGGAGAGATGGCTCAGAAGCTAAAAGCATTGACTACTCTTCTAAAGGTCCTGAGTTCAATTCCCAGTACCCACATGACAGCTAACAATCTGATCTTGTCTTCTAGTTTGCAGGCGTATTTGCAGAAAAAGCACCTGTATACATTATAAAAAAGAAATACTCGTTTAGCCAGATGGTGGTGGCTCACTCCTTTAATCCTCGCATTCAGAAGACAGAGGCAGGCAGATCTCTTGTTCAAGGCCAACCTGGTCTACAGAGTAAGAGTACAGCCAGGGCTATGCAGAGAGACCCAAAAGTTCATTTGTGTTTTTGGGGCCTGCTACTTAAATGTTTATTTTTTAAGAAGATTTCTTTATAGCCATGTGGTGGTGGTACACACCTTTAATCCCAGCACTCAGGCAGAGGTGGGTGGATTGCTGTGAATTCAAGGCCAGCCTGGTTTACAGAGTGAGTTCCAGGCAGCTAGAGAGAGATACACAGAGAAATCCTGCTTCAAAAAAAAAAAAACCCCAAAAAAAGAGTATTTATGTATGAGTGCTCTATGTGCTTGTGTGTCTTTATTCCAGAAGAGGGCATCAGTCCCACTATAGATGGTTATGTACCATCACATGGTTGCTGAGAATTGAACTCAGGACCTCTGGAAGAGCAGCCAATGCTGAGCCATCTCTCCAGCCCAAATGTTTATTTTTTATGTAAATTTTCATGCTGGTTTGCACCTTAAGTTTTGGTTGTGGATTTTTTTTGGAATGTATGCATGTTTTTATTTCTTAATTACTTGAAAATTAAAAACATTAAGTGTTTAAATAAACTCATTGCTTTGCAATCTAGCTCTAGGAATTTATTTCTTATTTTTGAGGACATGGTCTCATGTATCCCAGCCTGGTCTTAAACTCACCATGTAACCAAGAATGACATTGGTCTTGCTTCTTCTGAGTGTACTACCATATCCAGTTTTATGGTTTTATGTGGTACTAGGTGCTGTGAGATAATGCTCTTGTACACCATGAAGATTTGTCACTCATATTGGTTTAATAAAATGCTGATTGGCTAGTAACCAAGCAGGAAGTATACACAGGGCAACCAGACTAGGTGAATTCTGGGAAGAGGAAAGGCAGAGTCAGACACATTCCAGACACAGGGGAAGCAAGATGAGAATGCAAGCCACTTGGCTAACAGAGACAAGAATGATGGGTTAACTTAAGTTGTAAGAGCTAGTTAATAATAAACCTGAGCTAATACTACAGTTTATAATTTATATAAGCCTCTGAGTGTTTATTTAGAACTGAATGGCTGAGGGACTGGGTGGGACAGAAACTTCCATCTACACCTAGGGATGGCTTTGTGCACGCTAGACAAACAGTCTATCAACTGAGGTGTATCTTTAGCCTCTAACGTATTTTTTTTATCATCATAAAAAGATATAGGGATTCCCTCTATCTTCTAACTCTCCTTTTTCCCATCTCCTAGCTATTGGTACTTTACTTCTGTCTCTATGGACTTGCCCATTTTGGATATATAAATAGAGAAATGTCATCTTAAAATGTGTTGTGTTGTATCTGTTTGTTGGAGTGTAATATTCTGTTATGAAACTGCATGTTGTTTATCCATTTATCTGTTGATGTATATTTGAGTACTTTCTGTTTCTTTTTTAAATTATGAATCTTGTTGCTATGAACAATTGCTTACAATTGTTTTTGATGAATTAGGATGTGGGTTTTATTTTCTTGGGTGTATTTCTTGAAGTAGGATTTCTGGCTCATTTTGTTACTCTATTTTTTTTCCAGTGGAACAAGCCCAGGGTCTTGT
>NW_004949163.1:1533827-1560810 GCF_000317375.1 Microtus ochrogaster
TCCATTTCCCTACATGCTAGCTCACAACCATACGGAACTACAGTTCCTGGGGATCCAATGTCCTCTTCTGGCCTCTGTGGCCACTGGGCACATATATGCACAGACATATGTACAGGAAAAAATACCCATCCATATAAAATACTAAAGTAATAATAAAAAATAAAAATATTCATCTAGTGAGTGCCCTCTCCATCCCCCCCCTTTGTGCCTTCATGGGTGTACCTTAGTATGTATGGAGTTTAAAGAACACTTTTTGAAAATTGGTTCTCTTCAGCCATGTGGGTTCTCCTTTACCACAAGTCCCTCCCTTTACCTATTTATTGAATCATCTTGCTTGCCTCTTGCCTTTCTACTTTTATAGAATAGTTTGAGAAGCATCAATGTTAGCTTTACTTTAGAAGTTTGGTAGTATTTACCAGTAAATCTTTCTGGTCATGCCTAGGCTTTTCTTTTTTGAGACTGTTAACTGCTTCAATCTCGCTTGCCATTTAAGTTGTGTTTCCTTGATTTAATTTTGGTAGCTGTATGTGTCTAGGAATCTATCCATTACTTCTAGGTTTCTCATCTACTTGGAATGTAAATTTCTAAAATATTTCTTAAGCATCCTCTCAACTTCCTTCCTAATTTCAGTATTTTGTTTAGTTTGTCCATGGGTTTATTGATTTTTATCTTTTCAAGGAATCATTTCTGGTGTCCTTTTTTATGTGTTTATGTATATTTGCAGTTTGTCTGCATATATGTTTGTGTATCACATATGTGTTTGGTGTCTGGGGAGGCTGGAAGAAGATGAAGGATCCCTTGGAGCTTGAGGATTGAACCTGGGTCCTCTGGAAGAGAAGCCAATGCTCTTTTACCACCAAGCCATTTTTCCAGCCTCAACCTTTTTTTCCTTTTTAAATTAACTACATTTATTTATTTATTTTATATCCAGACTGCAGTTTCCCCTCCTCCCTCCTATTCTCTCCCCTCTCCCAATCCTCTCCTCAGTTTCTGTTCAAAAAGAGATAGGCGGGCTGGAGAGATGGCTCAAAGGTTAAGAGCACTGACTGCTCTTCCAGAGGTCCTGAGTTCAATTCCCAGCAACCACATGGTGGCTTACAGCCATCTATAATGAGATCTGGTGCCCTCCTCTGGCATGCAAGCATACATGGAAGGAATGTTGTATACATAATAAATAAATCTTTAAAAAAAAGAGATAGGCCTCCCGTGGATATTAACAAACCATGGCATATCAAGTTTCAGTAGGAATAAGCTCCTCCTTTTTATTAAGGCTGGGCAAGGCAACCCAGAATGAGGAATAGGCTCCCAAAAGCCAATCAAAGTGTTAGGGACAGCCCACTGCTAGTAGTCCCATAAGTAGACCAAGCCACACAACTGTCACACATATGTAGAGGGCCTAGGTTGGTTCCTTGCAAGCTCCCTAGCTGTCGGTCCAGACTCTGTGGGTTCCTTTGAGCCCAGGTTAGTTGTTTCTGTGGGTTTCCCTGTGATTCCCTTGATTCCCCCCCCTCCCGTTTGTATAATCCTTCTCTTTAGCAGGATTCTCTGAACTTGGTCCAGTGCTTGGCTGTTGTTGGTCTCTATCTGTTTCCATCAGTTACTGGATGAAGTGTCTATGATGACAATTGGACAAGGCACCAATCTATGAGTATAGCATAATATTGTTAGGTGTCATTATGTTGACATATTTTCTTCCCCCAATTGTGTTTGATTCTTTCCTAGGTCTTTGGGTCATTTAGCTATTGGGTCTTGGCACTTCAGACCTGTCAGGCGTGGGTTCACTTTTATGGTATGGCTACTCTCATGATCTATGCACCACCCTTACCCCAGTTCATTCTATAGGCAGGTCAAAGGTTGAGTTCCAATCTCAACTTTTTATTATTTTATTAATTTTTTTGAGGCAGGATCTCAGTGTCCCAGGCTTGCTTCATACTGCTATGCAGGTAAGGATGATCTTAAACTTCTGGTACTCTTGCCTCTAGCATCAGAGGAATGGGATTATAGGCACATGTCACCATTCCTAGTTTATCTGGTGCTGGGGATCAAACCTAGGAATTTGTGCTAGGCAAGTATTCTGCAAGCTTGAGTAAACCCCCTTCACCCAAACTCTTTATTTCATGATTCTTTGTCTTTTAGTCTGCCATTTCATTAATTTTTTTTTAAGATGGGTACTTATTTACAGTTTTTATTTTATGTGTGAGTATTTGCATGTATGTGCATCACATGCTTCCATGATGCCTACAGAAGCCAGGAGAGGGCATCAGATTTCCTGAAACTGAAGAAGGTCATGATGTGAATGCTGGGAATTGAGTCCAGGTATTCTGCAAGAACAGCCAGTGCCCTTAAAGACTGAATTATTGCCGGGTGGTGGTGGTGCACGCCTTTAATCCCAGCACTTGGGAAACAGAGGCAGGCGTATCTCTTTGCGTTCGAGACCAGCCTGGTCTACAAGAGTTAGTTCCAGGACAGGCTCCAAAACCACAGAGAAACCCTGTCTTGAAAAACCAAAAAAAAAAAAAGTGTGATAAAGACTGAATTGTTCCTCCAGCCCCCTTTTAATGTATGCATGTATGTTTGTCTTTGCACAGGAGTGTGGGATTTAGAGGCAGTTTTGTTGTCTAATGTGGGTGTTGATAGCTGAACTTTGTCCTCTGAAAAAGCAGTGTGTACCATTTCTTTAGCCTCTTCACATTTCATTAATTTCTGCTTTTAGTCTTTCCATTTTTTTGATGGTATCCTTTGACACAATTGTTTTGAAGTTTGATGTAGTCAATATTTGTTTATTTTCTGTCTTGCTTTTAAGCTTATAAAATCTTCCTTTAAAACAATTTATTTGTGTGTTGTGATTGTATATTTGTCTGGTGCTCATGTCTGTGTGCACACTGGCTAGAAAAGGTTATTGCTATCCTTTTCTATTCTGTTGAGTCAGGATTTCTCTGAACCTGGAACTTGTGTTTTCTAGACTAGATGCTAGCAAACCCCATGGATCTTTCTGTTTCTGGCTTCCTTTGGGCGACAGTTGCTTGTTAACGTGGATGCTGGGATATGGATTCTGGTCCTCATGATTGCACAAGTGATTTTCATTGCTGAGTCATCTTTCCAGTCTTGAAAGATCTGCATCTTTTAAAAGAAAGGATTAAATGTTTAAGCTTTGAATTCCTTATCAGTTTTATTTCTCATTTGTTTGAGTCAGGTTTTCTCTGTGTAGCTCTGGCCGTCCTGGAACTCACTCTGTAGACCAGAATAGCCTTGTCATAGAAATCTGCTTGCCTTTGCCTCTGGAGTGTGGGATTAAAGGTGTTTGCCACCATGTAAGGCAACTCTATTTAGTCATTAAACAATTTTAACAGTTTATGCTGTAAATAATGATTCTGTTATTGGTCTCTTAAAAGTCTTCATTCTTTCAAGTCCTGTTCTATAATCTTTTTCATTTTACTATCAGTCTTTATACAACTATTCTATGCCAGGCAGATGATAGAATAATTAAAAACAAATTAGTCAAGGCAAGGAGTAAATATACTTGATAAATTACAAATTTTCTTGTGTAAAGGAAGAAAAATGTTACATATTTTGCATGTTGGTGTGTTGTGTTTAAGCTTTCTTGAGAAGGTGATCTACCAGTGTTTTGGTTTCAGAGTCCTTTTCAGATATAGCTTATGTATAAGAAAAGAGTTAAGTTATTAATGATAATGAGAAGATATATACAAGGGCCAGCTAGACATTGTGAAATAAAGGTAGATAAAATTTTGTTTGTTTTTTGAGACAGGATTTTTCAGTGTAGTTCTGGATATCCTGGGACATTCTTTGTAGACCAGGCTAGAACTCAGAGATCTGCTTGCTTCTGCCTTCTGAGTGCTGTGATCAAAGGTGTGCACCATATCCAGCTAAAGATGCATAAAATTTAAACATTGAGTGTCTCTTGCTTTTTATTGCTGCAGTTTTTCTTTTGAAACTCATTCATGGTTGTAAGATTGCATTTTCTTAAAAAAAATAGGTGATATGTTTTTATTCTTTGCTATTTTTGGAAGTGCTGGGAATTAAGCTTGGAGCTTTGTACAAAGTAAATAGTTTTGATGCCCATCTCTATTCCCAGTATGTGTGATAAGCTTTACTTGATGTTAAGTTATCTTAAAATGTAACTTATAGATACCATATTCAGCATATTGAAAGATGTTAATATTCTAGAAATGTTTAGTGAAGAGTATCAGCATTTCTCTTAAGTGATATTTTTTAGCCTGTCCATAATTGTATGGGTAGATTGTTATTTTTTTTTATTTGTTTGATTTCTAGACAGGGTTTTTCTGTGTTGCCCTGGCTGTCCTGGAACTCACTCTGTAGACCAGGCTGGCCTGGAACTCAGAGAGATCTGCCTGCCTCTGCCTCCTGAGTGCTGGGATTAAAGGCACATGCCACCAACGCCTGGCTGTTAATTATATTTTTATATCTTCAGCAAAATAAAATTCATTGCCTTAATTTTGACTTTGAATATGTATATTCTCATAAGACTATAGGATAAACTTCACTGTTTGTTAAAGATTTATGCTTATTATAAGGGCATTGTTAAAATTTTTGTTTTGATAGTGAAAGCAAGTTGAATACATTGGTGCAGAAGCTTCATGACTTCCTAGCACATTCGTCAGAAGAATCTGAGGAAACGTGTTCTTCGCCACGAGTTGTTATGAACCAAAGCACAGGTAAACCTTTGCTGTATGCAGTCCCTTTTTATTTATTTCTATTCATTCATTATAAGTATTTTCTTATATTTTTAGTTATGTCTATGATGTATGAGGTTGCATGAGTTTATGTCTGCGATGTGTGTGCAGGTGTCTGCAGAGGCCTGGATTCCTCTGTATTACAATTTCAGATTCCCTAGAACTGGCATTGTAGGTCGTTGTGAGCCGCTTGGTGAGGGTGCTGGGAACCGAATCTTGATCCTCTGCAAGAATAGTAAGCGTTCTTAATTGCTAAGTCACCTCTCTAGTTGTCATTTATTTATTTTTGTATGGAGTAGCTACTTAATTTGTAGAAGTCCTTATTGGGTATGTTTGCTAGTATCTGCTGTATAATTTTAATTTTGGAAGGAAAAGTGTAAATGTGTAAACTGATGATGCATAGAGTGAAACACTTAATTCTGTTTTCTGGTGAAGGAGGTAATGAGTAGATAAGTATTAGCAGAGATATGAGCAGTATAGGTTTCAGGTGCTGGAACTCAAGGATTAAGCCTGCTAGGCAAGTGCTCTACAACTGTATCCCTGATGAAGTACAGAAATATTTTATTCCACTGGTTACGTGTGTTTTAGAATTTAAATTGTTATGTTGTTTATTTAATAATACTACTCAGTGATGTTTGGAATGGTGTCTCATACCTAAAATGTCAGTACTCAGTAGGCAAGTAGGCTGTTACAGGAGGATGGCTCTCTGGATGCTTACATTGACTTTTTTGTTTGCTTGTTTGATTTTTTTTTTTTGGTTTGGTTTTGGTTTGTTTGTTTGGTTTTGTTTGGTTTGATTTGGTTGTCCTAGGCAGGGCTTCTCTAGCTGTCCTGAAACTCAGGCCTCGAACTCACTAAGATCTGCCTGCCTCTGCCTCCTGAGTGCTGGGATTAAAGGAGTGTGCCACCATCCATTGACTTTTTCTATAAAACAAGTACTGATCATTTCTTGGATCCTTCCTTGTTTTTTTTTTGTCTCCACAACATGTTTAAGGCTAACAACAGACATTAGTGTGCCTGGTGTGCTCATTGTCCCCAGGAAGGCCTTGCTTTTTCAGGAAAGCTAGTGCAAATGTGTTAAATGTTTAGGAGTTGATGTCAGCATTTGTAATTTCAGACCACACTTCTGCAGCCTTCTTTTTTTTTTTTTTTTGTATTTAGAGCTTTTTTTTCTCTAAAATAAAGAAATTGGGCTCCTATCATCTTCAATTTTTATAGTCATTTGCCTAATCCTCTTTGTACTTAAAAGTTCATTGTAGTTGCTAATAACAGAAGAGAAATGTAATTGAAGTTTAGTATTTGTTTGAAATTATCCATCCATTCAGTTTTGTTTTAAAGTAAAATGTCTCTAGATAATCCTTGTTATTCAACGAACTCACTGTGTAGACCGGCTGGCCTTGAGCTAAGAGGTCTTTCTCCCCCTACCTAAAGAGTGTGGGGATTATAGGCATGTACCACTGCTCTAGATTTTTACCAAGACAAGTTCTCCCCTCGCTCAGGCCGGTTTTTGAACTGGTAAGCAGTCTTCTACTTCAGTTTTTTCTTTTTTTAAGATTTGTTTATTTATTATGTATAGTGTTCTGCCTGCATGTATGCCTGAAGGTCAGAAGAGGGCACCAGATCTCATTATAGATGTTTGTGAGACACCATGTGGTTGCTGGGAATTGAACTTGGGACCTCTGGAAGAGAAGACAGTTAAATGGCTCATCTTAACCTCTGAGCCATTTCTCCAGCCCATCTACTTCGGTTTCTTAAGTGCTGAAATTATCATGCTCAACTCTATTGATTCAATTGATATATTTTGTTGATGGATGTGGAGGGTCCCTACTTACAGACTTAAATTACACTGCCCAGCTAATTTCTTGTTTTTAGAATGAAATTTATTGCCAGAGTCCTGTATTCATTAGTTGGGCACATTAAGTGTCTACTTCTAGTGGCAGGGCGGAGTGTGGCTTCAGTTGAACGAATCATATTTTTCACAAATATCTAATATTATATGTGCTGTGGGCAGCACAAATAAGGAGTTAGATAAGTAGTGGGGGATAATGGAAGGAAAGGCAGAGCCTAGAAGAAGGAAATGACACTGGCTGAAATCTCCATTTGTTAAAACAAAGCCTCTTTGCCTCAGGAAATGTTCCTTCCAGTTACCTTTTGTAGCTGTTAAGACTTAACTAAAATCTGGTGGTCTAATTGGATGCAGTGTCAAGGAAAAACCTTTGAGCACTGTATAAGTAGTTATAAAGTGAGCTAGGAGATCTCATCTTGGTTAGAGCTACCAAATGGGAGCTCTTAATTTTTGCAGAAAATAAAACCCTCGAGCAGAAAAAATAAGACCTACCCATATAGTCTTCTGACTGAATTGCCTAAGTGTATGCTAGATTCTCCGCAGTGGGGGAGGGCTGTGAAAGGATAGGACAAAAACTTGGCTGTCTTCTTTGTATAGGGTAGGTTTTGATTTCAGGTGCCTTAACTATCTGCAGTCACACAGTTAGCAGCTCTTTTCAGGAACATAACAGACATAGCTTGACTATTTCACAGTGTCCAGTATCCAATTTAAGATGCTAGATAGACCAAAAGAGGAAATGTCATTCATTCATGAAAGGCAAAGGGGATCTCTAGAAACTTAGGTGTTGAAATGAGTAGACAAGTATTGTAACTATGTTCAAATATCAAAAGGCAGGCATAATTAGGAACAGACCTATGAGGAAGTCCAATAAGAAAAACTGTAAGAAAAAAACCAATTTGAAATTCTGCAGCTAAAGAATTTATGAATAACCAAATAATATTTGACAGAACATTAGAGAGAGTGGTGGTGAATTTGATGATAGATTAATAGTAATAATTCCCCCTGTAATGAGTATTCAAAACTGGCCATCATTTTTTTCTTCAAAAGCTAACTATAAAACTGGACAGTTATTCATTTAATGAATAAGAATGTTAGGTTGGCAGTATTGCTTAGGGGTAGAGTGCTTGCCTTGCGTTCAAGACCCAGCCTAGGAGGGTGAGGGTAGCAGTGGCAATGCCAGAGGATAGCCAGCCGAGAATGGTGGGTGATAAAATCAAAGGCTCTTGGGATGCAGAGGCAGAAAGTTCTTTTTGTTTGTTTGTTATTATTTTTGAGAATGGATGTCTTGTAGCCCAGGCTCGAACTTCCTGTGTAGTGGAGGATATCCCTGAACTTGTCTCCATTTTCCACTGGATGTGGAAAGAGGATGGCTGCATAGGGAGACTCTTTAAAAAAACAAAGACTAGGAATGTTTAATTAATAGACAACTGTATACATTCTTAGCCTCGTGCTTTTCTGTTATCAGAATACTAATAAGTATTTTTGTTGTATTTTTACCTAAACACATCAGGGTTTTAATTTTTTTTCTAAATTAGATTTAATTCTTTTTTTTTTAAATTGGAGTGTTTTGTATGCATGCATGTATGTGTCTCACTTGCATGTCTGGTGCCCATGGAGGTCAGAAGAGAGTGTCAGGTTTCCTGGAACTGGAGATATAGATGGTTGTGAAATCACCATGTGGGTGCTGGGACTTGAACTCAGGTTCTCTTGAAAAGCAACTAATGTGTTTAACTGCTGAGCCATCTCTCTTACCCCTCCCCCAGATGGCTGTGTTGCACAGGCTAGTGCTTGAACCTCTAGTCTTTCAAGTATGACATTCTCTGTTTAGTTTACATATAAAAATCTTGTTTTGAACTCTTTAGGAACTCTTTTGACATTTCTATGTCAAATTTGTGTCCTGTGCTCTTGAAATTAGTTATTAGTTCTAGTAATTTTTTCTTGTATTTTTATAGATTCTTTGGGATACTCTACTTAAGACTGTCTTACTATACAGACCAGGCTGACCTTGAACTCAATGGAGAGCCTCCTTTGTCTCCCAGGTGCTGCTATTAAAGGCATGTGTTACCACCCCAGGTCCCCTTGCCTCTCTCTCCATTTTCAGTGCTGGGATTTCAGGCATGTACCTCCATGTTCGGTTTATGGGGTACTGGGGAAAGAACCCAGGGCTTTTTTCCTGTGAGTCAAATAACTCTTATGTGCCTACCATCAAGTCACATCCCCAGTCCTGTAGTTTTTTTTTTCTTGTGTGGAGTTTTAAGAAGTAATAATAATCTGTAGTTTCCTCTTTTGTGATTATCTTACTTTGATTTGGTATTAGGGTAATTATGGCCTCAAAATAAATTCAGAAGTATCCTCTCATTTTTAGAGGAATTCATAAAGTATTAACATTCCTTTTTACGTGTTTGTTAAAATTATTGATTAAAACATCTGGACTTTTGTTTTTTTGTGGGTCATTTTTGATGACTAATCTTTTCCATATTGTCTTAATTTTCAGGAGCGTATTTCATTAGTTTACCTGTTACATTCCTCTTTTTTTTTGGTATATAGTTAATAACATTTCCTTTATATTCTTTTTATTTTGTTAACGTTGGCAATAATAATCCTCTCTTTTATTTCTTGATTAGTCTAGCCTAAGGTTGATTCCATTTTTTGAACAATTTTTAGTTTCTTGAATTTTCTTTTTTATTCCTAGTTTTATTAATCTGTATTATTTTCTTCTGTTTGATTTTTGTTTTGTTTTGTTTTGGTGTTTTTTCAAGACAGTGTTTCTCTGTGTATCAGCCCTGACTGTCCTGGAACTAGCTCTCGTAGACCAGGCTTCCCTTGAACTCACAAAGATCTGCTTACATCTGCCTCCCGAGTACTGGGATTAAAGGCTTGTGCTACCACTGCCTCGCCCTCCAGGATTTATGTGTATGGTGTTTTGCCACGTATTGCTGTACAATCCTTGTCTGCTTATTGTTCATAGGCAATGTTCCGATCACTGGGAACTGTAGCTATGGACAGTTGTGAGCTGACATATGGGTTCTGAGAGTCATACCTGGGTCCTCTTATAAGATCAGTGAATGTTCTTGCCAGCTGAGCCATCTCTCCAGTCTCTGTCTTCAGTATTCTATAATGAGATGAAATACATGTTGTTAGTAGTCATGTTATTCTTAGAGGCAGAGGCAGAGGCAGGCAGATCTTTGTGAGTTTGAGGCCAGCCTGGTCTACCTAGTGAGTTCCAGGACAGCCAGGGCTACACAGAGAAACTCTGTCTTGAAAAACCAAAAAATAAAATAAAAAGCTTTTAGTATCATCAAGATCACTGTGTTTCATAGCTACAAAATGGTCCTAGTATTAGTATTAGTACTAGGTATTAGTGTTCTGCTATTTTTTTAAATTATTTTATTTTTTGAGATAGGACCTTCCTATGTAACCCTGACTGATCTTGGACCTGTTATGTAAGCCATTTGGCCTCAGATTTGTGTTACTACTCCTACACCTGCCTCCTGAGTGCTTGGATTATCGGCGCATGCCACACTGCCACTTTTGGTGTTGTTTGATAATACGTCGAAGAGATGGTAAATATTCTTCCATTTCTTCTTTTTCTTTAGATAAAAACAGTGGTTCTGTAATTAACTCTGATATGATGGAAAATAACAAGGAAGAGGTAAGTAGAATTTGAAATATTTTAAAGGTTATTAATCAGCATATTTGTCTTTAGTGCTTTCAGTTTTAATAGATGTCAACATTTAAGGCTACTGTTGTATGCACTTATCACTGTGATACTTTAATTTGGTTGTTGTCGTGTTTGTTAGGGTGTTTATCATGCAGTTCACTCTAGCAGTTTACTTGAGGTCAGAAAAGGCTTGCTAATTGAGAAGATATTTAACTGTCATTATCAGTTTGAGATATACATTGTGGAAGTAGCTCTAGAATTTTGAGTTTTTTTCTCCTAAGATAGAGTCTCTCTGTCTATCCTGGTCTGTCTTGGACCTTATAGAGATCCACTTGCACCTGCCTCCTGAGTGGTGGAATTAGGGTGTGTGCCACCATGCTCTGCTGGCTGTAAGAGTTTTCAAAACATGATATTCAGAGTCCCTAAGAATTATCCTGTTAACACACACTGAGGTCCTCCATCTCTTGCCAGGCTTGCATTTTAGGGAGATTATTTTGTGCTGTTTATTAAAGAAGAATGGCACCTTTTGTAACTCCTTAAAAACACCTGCCTCTCATAAATCTGATTGCTTCTACTCCTTGTGTTAGATGAGACAGAGATCATGGTATAAACATTGTATTCTTTTCCACATCCTTAGCTGGTAATTATAATTATTTCAAGAGAATTAGCTCAGTGGTAGAGTGCTTTTATAGCAACTTACACACATAAACACACACACACCAACACCACAGAAGCATAAACAAAAGAATCCAGAAGGATCTGGCATAGTGGCAGCCTCAGTACTCAGGAGTTAGAGGTGGGTGGGACTCTGAATTGGATACCAGCCTAGTCTGCATAGCAAGTTCCAGGTCTGCTGGGGCTACATAGTGGGGCGTTATCTCCAAATAAAACATTAGTAAAAAGAAAATGGAAGAGCTGGGGTGTAGTTCAGTGTTAGGACACATGTTAAAGGTGGTGCCTCAGGAGTCACTCACATACCAGTGCTGGAATTCTGACTTGGTGGCTTGATCTTGTGCATGTGATCACAGCTGCTTTGAAGTATATTTTATTAAATGTATAAAATTATCAAAAAGTAAACTAAATCTTAATAAATGGAAGAACACATGCTAGGGCTCTTAGGTTAAAGCTCTAGCACCCTTAACCCCCCCCCCTCCTTTTTAAGAGACAGATTTAATCTTCAGTCAAGGAAACCCAAGAGTAATGAGAATTAGTGGTGTGTGTTGTGGGTGGATTGGGCTGTTGTGGTAGGTTGTGGTGGACTGTGGTGGGCTGAGGTGGCCAGGGCTGGTGGCCTGTTGGTGTTGGTGCTGAACCTAGGACTTTGCAGCTTTACCACTGAGGTACATTCTCAACCTCCGAATTTGTTTCTGGAATTCTTTGAAAGAAAGATTTTGGGTGTTTGAAATACTATTTTGTTATATTACTATAAGAAGATCTTCCTATAGGAAGATGATTGATTATAGAGATATTGTTACTGGGAATGTTTTACTCACCTTGTGTTTTTCTCCTCATGTTTAGGGAACTAGCACCTCAGAAAAATCCAAATCATTAGGATCATCACGGTCAAAGAGGTGGGTTGACATTGGAAGGAATACAATTCTTTCTTTCTTTCTTTCTTTCTTTCTTTCTTTCTTTCTTTCTTTCTTTCTTTCTTTCTTTCTTCCTCCCTCCCTCCCTCCCTCTCTCCCTTTTTCCCCCCTCTCCCTCTCTCCTTCCTTCCCTTTCTCCCTTTTTTCCTCCCTCCTTTCTTCCTTTCATTCTATTTGTTTTTTGGTTTACTGTTTCTAAAAATACAATGTATTTTTTCCTGAACTTACTTCAAGTGCCATTGTTTTAAATAAACCATTCTATACAAGTAAAAATGCTTAGAGATGAGTAATGCAATAAATTCTAATAGATCTGTAGTGCAGTTTCAGTCAAAGGAAAATTTTTGAGACAGATTTATGTCTTAGTGACCCTTTCAGTATAGAGTACTTTACAAAGAAGAGAAATGTTGAAATTCTTTTGCAACAATGTGGGTTTTGAAGAGTTACATGATGTTGTTGAGGATGGAAAAGACATTATATGTGTATGTCATATAAGAAGTTCTAAAACTGTTAAGAGGCCTTTTTTCTTTTGAATTGCCAAACTTATCCATAAGGACAGGAATTATTTCCAGGTATACCAAAGACCTTTCTAGAAATTTTCTTTGTGGTACTACTTGCTTTTGCCATTCCTTATACAATAGAACTGTCTCTTACTAAACACAATTTGATTATTATTGATTTTCCTCCTGAAGTAGTGATGTAAAAATAATTTCTTAAAAATCCACTTGTTACCATAATGTGTGTGTTCAGTTACAATCTTTAGTGATATGATAAATACTTTCTGCCAGTGACTCTGATGGCATTATTGCTTGGGAGCCACTATTATATCTAAACATGTTAGTTATTGGCTTGCTATGTTGTTCCAATTGTCCAAAATGCCTGTAATTCCATGAACTTAACTCTTTTCATAGGAAACCTTCAATTGTGACAAAATATGTAGAATCTGATGATGAAAAACCAATGGATGAGAATGTAAATGAAAAAGCTGCTAATGAGAATTCAGAAAATGAAATTACTATGCAAAGCTTGCCAAAAGGTAATGTGTATTAATTTTCATATGAAGTTAAATTGAAATGTATTTTAAAATGAACATTGTTTTACATTGATAGTGGTCTGGAAATATTAGTTTGGAAATGAAAGCATTTAGTTTGAAAATGTTACATAATTCAGTTAGTTTTGAAAAGAACAAAATCAAACATTTTTTTGTTTTCATTGGGTTTATAATAAGGGGATGACAAACTTTCCAAATTACATTTGAATATGGAAGTAGTTTTAAAGATTTAAGATACTAAGTTTTGACTTAATAAATATCAAGTATTCTTATTTCAAAATGTAATGGATTTTTCTTGAAAACATAAAGCATTTGTGGTCTACTTCAGTCTTTTTAAATTTATTTTTGTGCAGTGCTGAGCATTATTCCCACAGCCTTTTGCATGTTAAGCAAGCATCACTGTCTTCTACCCTGTCTTAACTGCATTCTGACATCCCCTAAAATGTTAACTATTCAGTAGATTTAGATATATTCTTGAAGTTATCCTTTAAACAAGCCTTGTCACAGACCTTTTGAGTGTTGTAGTCCTACTTGTGAAACATTATTGATTAGGTTGGAGAGAAAAACTGCCAAATGGAGGTTTTGGATTCTTCGTTGTTCAAGACTGAGAGCTATGTTATTAGATAATTACAGAATGATAAAGGTCTTGGTGATTTTATGATGTTTCAAATAGTCAACTATTTAGAGTTGTTTTCCTTTGTTAA
Source organism: Microtus ochrogaster (assembly GCF_000317375.1). Classification (NCBI taxonomy): domain Eukaryota; kingdom Metazoa; phylum Chordata; class Mammalia; order Rodentia; family Cricetidae; genus Microtus; species Microtus ochrogaster. The sequence continues at coordinate 1,547,388 of NW_004949163.1, forward strand.
ATAATATATTCTAGCCTCTTAGCAGATCTTGTATAGCAGTATTTACTAAACCTGATTCTCTGTTCATATTTATGTTCATAATTTTTGAATTATGGAAGTCTGTTGAATGTGAGTATGAAAGTTAGGGTTTCACTTAATTAGGTTAAGTTAGGATAATTAGGAATTTCAAAATGAAAAATGCATAAAATAAAGATAGGAAAGGTAGAAGAAAATGATGGTGACTATCATTTTGGTTTTTTGTTTGTTTTTTGGTTTTTTTTTTTTTGCAAATTATCTATAGCAATTTTATGTATTTGTTTTCTGGCTGTCAGTAGGAAGAACTAATGTGGAGGTTTGAGTCCTAATGGCAGTTACTCACTGTTGATTCTTGTTGAGTGTCACTGGGAGTGCTTCAGTGTAAGAACTAGGAGTCCAAACATTTCTTTTATTGGTATTGTAATCGGAAGTTGGTACCTGATGTTACTAGCCTGAGCTAAGCTCAAGTTCATGTTCAACTGTGACCTATTTCATAATTTACATCTGGGCGACTATCTTTATTGTTACAGTTCTGTATTGAATATGCATAGGTCAGTGAATTTACCTCATTTAATCCTCTAGACCAGTGGTTCTTGGCCTTCCTAATGCCCTACCCTTTAATATAGCTCATCCTGTTGTGATGACCCCCCTCATACAGTTATTTTTGTTGCTATTTCATAACTGTAATTTTTGCTACTGTTATGCATTATAATGGAAATATGTTTTCCAATGATCTTAGGTGCACCCTCCCCGAAAGGGTCGTTCAACAACTCTCCCCAAGGGTTACAACCCATAGGTTGAGCACCTTTGTTCTAAACAATGTGTTATATAGCAGTTATTGCTTCTGTGCTGTTAAGAAGTTTAGGTTAAAATTCAGAGCTCAAGGGATTTTCCTTATATTAGTTTGAGAAGCACAGATTTCAGCCCAGGCCTGCTTTAATCCAGTGTCTGTGGATATTCTTTCTCCCACTTCAGAAAGAAACACTTTAGTTTTAAATCTTGAGAGCTCTTCTCTGAAAGCATATATGTGAAATGATTATTTTTGGGAATATGAGTATTAAATTTTCCACAGCCTGTAAACGCTTCAATCCTCTGTGCCTACCCAGCCCTTTTTATTCACCCCCGAGGCTTAAATATCCATTTACAAACTAGGTGCTAAGAATTTGCCAAAATCTGCTTGCTGAGTTACATATTCCTGTGTTTCAGAGGGAACTCTGACAACTCCCTGCTTTTACTTTCTTAATTGTTGCCAATAATGGCCACTTTAGTACTAAGCCCAGTAATGTAAGTAAACGTTGAGACTTGAACCCCTTTTATGATGCTCGTGTTTTTTTTTTTTTTTGTTCTTTTCGCAGTTTGGAAGTTTTAGAGCTTATGGAAGGATAATCTTTCCAAAATATTTTAGTAGATGCTAACAGATGATCTTATTTTACAGTTTATTGGTAGACTACTTTAGCTTAAGTGTCTTAAAACAGCCTGCAGTTTAATGTTCTTGAAGAACTTGGAAAGCTTGAGAAGCTTTGTACTATTGGGGAAATTGTGTAGCCTAGGTACTGTAGTAATAGAATGAACTTAATTGTTGCCTAACCCCACAAGTCCCTCCTGCCAAAACAATGTAAAAACACACTTAAAAATCTTTTAATATTTTTTTTTCTAATTTGGACTGTGAGAAAAATAGGATGTCTTCCCCCCTTCTGCCATTTACTTTAGACTTTTTAGGGCTTAGCATGAATGTTCATTTCATAACAGCTTTTATGATAGGCACTATAAACATCGTGAGCTGGGCTGAGGCTTTCTATTTGATTGACACTTTGCTTTTTTCATAATACTTCCCCCTCCTGTTTTTATGATCTCTAAACTGCAACAAGTAATTTGATTGTTGACACCTGGCCCTTTTACTACTATCCTGTGGTCCTTATCCAAGTACTAAAAACTTGACAAACAAACTATGTACCAGCAATGTCGGCTTTATCTGAACTGAAGTCTTGCACTTCACTTGCACATTTAAAATGTGTAATTGGTTTTTTAAATGAAATCATTCTAGGTACAGTGATTGTACAACCAGAGCCAGTGCTGAATGAAGACAAAGATGATTTTAAAGGGCCTGAATTTAGAAGCAGAAGTAAAATGAAAACTGAAAATCTCAAAAAACGCGGAGGTAAATACAAGTGGAAATGAAACGAGTTTAAATTGCTGTCTATGACCATATTGGAAAATCTGATATGCTTACTAAAAATACCTCCACTTTTCTGCACATTGTTTATTAAAAGCATTACTTAAAAATAACTTCTGTTTCTCTTTGCGCTCTGAAGCAGAAAAGGTTAAAGTCCATTTTTGAAAAACACCTTTGCCTTCAGTGGCTGTCAAGTTGTTACAAGAAGCTTAGCCTTTTCTCTCTACATACTGGTTCCAGAAGACATGCATGCCAGAATAGCATGAGTGTGCCCTCCAATCGAAGCAATCTTAAAATTGTGCAAAAAAATTTGCCTGTGGCCTCCATGTATACAACTTCATACATACTGAGCAATACTATGTATAGCAATAGAGCACGACATTAGGTATTATTTGGCGTACTTATTAAAAATTCCAATCCATTCACGACTAGTTATAATTTCTGGACGAGGTCAGCACTGTGCCTCAGTTTGTTCTTCATGGACACTACAGTTGCACTGTAATAATAAGTGGAAGAGGTGGGAGCTAGAGTTTGTGAACCTCCTTCCATCTGTTAGTTTCCTCTCTCTTTGTCTTCCCTCATATACATGGCCAGTTACCTAGCCATCTGTAGACAGAGCATCAGGAAAATTTGCTTAGAAATCTATTACAGTTGAGTTTGTGTCACATTTTTGGTGTGATTTTAGATAGTGCCTATATATACTTTTTGGGCAGAATAATAGTCAGAATCAGTAACTATGAGAGGAATAAATCTGAAAAGTAGAACATGACAGTAGATTTTTAAGTAGGAGTGTTCTGGAAGTGTCCATTTTTTATTTGTTTATAATACATAATTGTGAAACTATACTGAGATTCTTGAAGAAAATTTTAAGATTTTTATTTTAGTGGTATGATTATCTTGATAGAAATAGTAAAATATTTTCTGTACTTAAACTATTTGTTAGGGTGCAGGTAAAAATCAAGAGACTGTTGTTTAGTCTTTTGTCCACAAGAGGGTGTTCAACCTCTTTTGAGCATAAAAGGGATTTTCTGAGATTCTTCACATTTATAGTAGCAAAGTTGCCATTTCAAAAACATAGGTCAGCAAAGCTAAGGTACTCTTCTTAAGCCTTCATCATCACGTAAAGAATAATGGTAAGGACCAGTAACTTTTTTTTTTGTTTTGTTTTTTGTTTTTGTTTGATCATGGGTCTGATAGTGAAGACAAATGACCGTATTACAGCATTGTATTAAGACTAATGTCTGGGTGGAGGCTCTAGAGCAGTCAGTGCCTGAAATGTGGATACAACTGGAAAGCTGAATAAAAGGAGGAGCCACTGTTGCTTGGGAGGGAATTCCTTGGGCCATTGTGGTATGCTGCTGGTGCTTAGGTTTAGCACATGTGTTGCTGGAATATTTTTGGATGTTCTTTGTAAGAATATTTCTATCATGCTTAAGGGGCTGTGTATGTAGTGCCTAAATATTTTATGTTTATTTTCATCTCAGTGATTTGCATGTCTAAGCTGTCAGGAATCTCACAGGAAATTAAATTTTAGGATTGCTAATATGTGAATGTGTGAATAAACTAGCGGTTTGAGAGAAAGGATGCTATAGTTAGTATTCAAACATTTTAGTAGATTAGTTCTAAAATGGAGCTTGAATTTAGAATACTGTGAGGAATGTATACTTTATATATAAAATAATCTTAAATTAATTTGGAACAAAATTTTGGGACAATAACAATAAAAGTACATTGACGAAAATTAAACAATCTTAGTCTGTTTTGATATAGTTTGCCCAGTTAAATTGTTTAAAACATATATATTATTACACAATTCTTCTACTTGGAAAAATAATTTTATTTTTGTTAAAACCACTAAAATATATTGAGCCAATAAATTAAAAATGCCTTTTTTCCATTTACACAGTTTAGAATCTTTAAGATACTTCATAACTAAAAATTAAAAATTGAAACCTACATGTACAAAAACACATAAGTAAAATAACATTTCAACATTTTACCATATTTGCTTCAGATCTCACTTAAATAATATATTGATTCAGTCCTACTCTCATCCATTTCCCCTTCTTCCTACCCCACAGGTAATGATTATCTTAAAGTTTTATGCATGTGCATGTATGTGCATGGTTATCTATATTAATATGTGAGTCAAAACCATTTTTCATTTTAAAAAAGTACAAGAAATTGTATGCTCTTAATGTGCTTTGGGAGTGTTGATTTTTGAAATTTATCCATGGCAGTAAATGCATGGGTTTAGTTTCATTGCTCTATATACAATGTTGTATGTATAACAGATTTCCATCTATTTCCAAATAAGAAGCAGTTGCTGTCCTCATCTATGATTCCTTTTGCACATGTTAGAAAGGAAATCTCCAAAGGGTCATCAAGTTTAACAAAATATCATGTATAATATACACAAAAGTACAAGGATGTTTAACTGGATAGAATTTAACATTAGATGAATACTCAAACTGTAGCTTTCATTTATCTTGTTTATCTGAAACATTATTTAAAATAAATAACATTGTATTTTTTCTTTTAAAAAGTATCTAAAGTGAAAAAACATTGATATAGGACACTGGTTTCTTATGTAACAGCAAGCCTTCAGATTCTCTTTTAATGAAAAAGAATGATTGTGTTCTTTAATTTTTTAAAAAACACCTGCAAATAAAGATATACTAATATTTGGGTCCATGGTGCCTTGGGCCTTAAATGTAGCAAAAATACAAAATACAGTATTATGGTGAGAAATATACATAGTATTTTATCTTTTGTTTAGGGGTAGAGACAGTTACTCCCCACCAGTTGCCTCCTTTTCATTTTGAATGTACACATTTGCACTGATTTACTTTGAAGGATAGTCTTACTACAGGATCTGAATCAAGGTCTTGATTGCATATCAGGATTATCTACAAAACCTTGTCTTTAGTGTTTAGAGGTAGGAATTGCTTTCTGTTTTCTGTCTCTTTCTTCTCTGTTTCTCTTTTCCTTCCTTTCTTTCTTGAGACAGAGTATCACTATGTAGCTCAGGTTAGACTCAAAGTCCTGGGCTCAGGTGATCCTCCAGTCTCAGCCTCAGTTGCTGGGATTCCAGTTCTGTGACTTTGTTGTTGTGTTTTTGTTTTAAGATTCCTCTAATTTGATATTCTCAGAATGAAAAGAACTATGGATGGAGAGTAAAGTAGGAGGGACTGGAGAGATGCTTCAGTGGTTAAGAGCACCAGCTGCCCTTCCAGAGAACCTAGATTTAATTCCCAGTATCCAAGTGATTCAAAACCATCTTTATCACCAGTTCCAAGTTATTAATTCCTTCTTTTGGCCCCTGAGAGTAATAGATGTAGTGCAAGCATACTCCCATACACATAAATAATAATAGAAAATTTAAAAGAAAGAATGAGGCAGGTGAGATTTTTTTCTGCTTATTGTTTCTTGAATAAGTTGTGTTCGTCTCGTTTTCCTGCAGTAATTATAAACTGGAGCTTTTCTCTCCCACCCTCGCAGACATTCTGCTACCTAAGATGATGCCTAAGATGATGTCTTATTTGCATTTGTCACAATGTCATATTTTGCAAATAGTAGACATCATTGATAAAGAACAGGCTGTCAAGTAGGAAGGAAGGTAATTGGTGATTAGTAATGTTGAAGTAAATTTGGGAATTGGTGACACTATAAATTACCCAATTTCTCTGTACCATATTGGTAAGGTTTATATAAACAAATTTTACTTAAGAAGCCAAACCTTTATGGTATGTCTAACTTAACTGTACAATTGAAAAAGAATCTGTTCCACCGTTGTAACTTACTTTTTTCATTCCTTAAGAACTGGTACTTAATTTGTTTCTAAGGCATTAGCAAATGAAAGTGCTTGGTTCTGGGTGTGGTGGTGTATGCCTATAATCCCAGCACTGGGGAGATTGAGGCAGGAGGGTTGCTGTGAGTTTGAGACCAGTATGGGCTACATTTCAAGTATGAGACCAGTCAGGGCTACATAGCAAGAACCTGTCTCAAAAAACAAAGAGCTTTTAATCTCATTTTAAGGATTTCTTTATGGTATCTCTTTAGGTCATGTCAAGATGTAATGGGTGGGTTTTATGATGAATGAATGTAGTTAGCATTTAGGCCTCAGAGTCTGCCAAGTTTGTTATGGTCTTTTAAAAGGTCAGTAAAATTAGCCTTTTTAACCTGTGTCCAAAATGTCATTTTCTCAAGGATTACGAGATACATTATTTCTGATACAAAGCAAAGGTTGTAAAATTCTGGCTAAGGCAAATATCTTTTTTTCCTGTGAGTGTAAATATGTGAGTAATGATCACTCTTTCTTCCTAGAAGATGGACTTCATGGGATCGTGAGCTGCACAGCTTGTGGACAACAGGTCAATCATTTTCAAAAAGATTCCATTTATAGACACCCTTCACTGAAAGTTCTTATTTGTAAGGTATGTAAAGATTTGGTGATAAGGCTTTGCCCTTTGGAGGGCTCACAGTATATGAGGGACACAGTTGTACACAGGAACATCCTGAAAATGGCCATTATGTGGAAGCTACTGTGATTGTGGGGCATCCAGGAAGCTTGTGTCCTTACAACTTGGGAGATACAAGTTGATAGTTAAAATATGAGTAAGAATTAGATTGTTTAAGTGGATTAGTTTAGTATGTTCTAGATGTGTATCATGATATTCAGAGATTGGGAAGTGAAGGAAGTCAAATGTCTTTCAAAACCTGTACTTTCCTTTGTGTGTATTTGTGTGGTTTATAACTTTCTATCCTGCGTATCCTACTTCTCTAAATCTGCATCTCAAACATAGTTTTAATATGAGTAGGAAATAAAAGACGTTAAAGTGTTTCATATATGTTAATTGTAGCTTTTAACACTTTGTGCATATTTTTATTAGGAACACCTTGATGTATTTATGTATTTATTTAGACGAGGTTGGTTTCTCTTTGTAGCCCTGGCTGTCCTGGAACTCGCTTTGTTTACCAAGCTGGCCTCGAACTCACAGAGACCAGGCTGCCTCTGCCTCCCTAGTGCTGGGATTGAAGGTTAGCGCGATTGTGCCTTGCTAAACACCCCAGATTTAATTTCAAATATCTATGATGCCAAGCTTGCAGGATCTCCAGCTTACATTGGATTAAGTTATTTTTTTTTTTTAGCATGTTTCCCAATAAAAAACTACTACCTTCAGCCAGGGGTGGTAGTGCACACCTTAATTCCAACACTTAGGAGGCAGAAGCAGGTAGATTTCTGTGGATTCCAGACCAGGCTCATTTACATAGTGAGTTCTATGCCAGGTAGAGGTCCACAGTTGAGACTCCACCCCTCCCCCCTCTCCCCCAAAAAAAGACCCTTTTGAAATGTGGAGGTAGGCCATACTTTCCTTGTATGTTAGATCTTTACTGGCATGAATTTTTGGTAGATTCTGATTTCCACAACTCTGCTAAGCTTTTCTTTTCCCTTTTATTTCCCCTTCTTTGAATTTATTTTCCCCAGAGGCCTATCCAGTGTTTTGTATTTTAAGTTCTGACAACCAGATCTTTTATCACTGGGTTCAACATTTGCTCTCTTTCATTATATGCTTGACTGCTGTGTTCCAGTTTCCCATGGGGTCTGACTGTTCAGTGCTGACCATTTTACTAATAACAGTTCCACTGGAAAAAAAATTAGGTTAATCAGACTTGGATTTGATTTTTTTTTTTTTTTTTGGTTTTTCGAGACAGGGTTTCTCTGTGGCTTTGGAGCCTATCCTGGAACTAGCTCTGTAGACCAGGCTGGTCTCGAACTCACAGAGATCCGCCTGCCTCTGCCTCCCGAGTGCTGGGATTAAAGGCATACGCCACCACCGCCCAGCTATTGAAAAGCTGCTTTGCTTCTCAGACACCTGCATTAGGTATTGGGTATTATTTACCTTTTAATGAACCTCAGACTTCTTTATCATGATGTATCCTATCTTGCATGGTAGATATTTTGATATTTATTTTATTTGTTTTGTTTAGTTTTTTGAGACAAGGTTTCTCTGTTTAACAGCCCTAGCTGTCCTGGAACTGACTCTGTAGACCAGGTTGGCCTTGAACTCACAGAGATCTGCCTGCCTTTGCCTCCCAAGTGCTCTGATTAAAGGTGACCACCACCACTGCTCAGCTTATTTTGAGATTTAAAGATAGTGCAGGTTGTTAATTGTTTAGCTGTAAACATAGTACTTGTTTGTATATGCTGACTATTTTACATTTTAATTAGCAAAAGCATGTATGCTTTTATGTAGAAATTTGGTAGCTAGTTGAATAAGATTAGAAATGTTTATTAAGTAAAATCTTTTAAACTTTTTTATTTTAAAATAATTGATTTATTTTATTTTATGTGCCTTGGTCTATGTGTATGACTGTGCGGGTTCCAGGTCCCCTGGAACTGGAGTTTCAGACAGTTGTGAGCTGCCATGTGGGTGCTGGATATTGAACCCAGGTCCCCTGGAAGAAGAGGCAGTGTTCTTGTTTTTAACTCCAGTCCCTAAACAAACAACAAATTAGTCTTTTGTTTTTCTTGAGATAAGGTCGCACATTTCCTTTGAGCCTGTCCTGCAACTCACTGTTTAGACTTGACTGGCCTTGAACTCATGGAGTTCACCTGTCTGCCTTCTGAGGACTGGAATTAAAGGCATACACCACCACCACTTGGCTATAAATAGAATTTTTAACATATTTTTATTTAAAGAGTAGTGGTTGTGGATGAGATTAGAAGAAAAATGCATTTCAAGGAATCAGTTTCTTGAAATAGTCCTATGTTTAAAAAACTAATATTGGGCAGTACAGTGGTTTTGCTTTCATCATCCAAACCATGCACATCCCTTTCACATTTTTAATGATTTCAAAGGAACATTTAGGACTTGTATATTTTGAATAAATTGTGCCTTCCTCTTTTCTTTCACTAGAACTGTTTTAAGTATTATATGAGTGACGATATTAGCCGTGACTCAGATGGAATGGATGAGCAATGTAGGTAGGTAATAAATTCTTCATTTAACATTCATCGTTTTCTATTTTGGGGTTATTATCAACTTTGTTACTCTGTTACACCCTAGCTGTTCTGGAACTCACTCTGTAGACCAGGCTGGCCTTGTAGTCTGCCTCTGGAGTGCTGTCATTTAAGGCGTCCCCCACCACTCTCATCTTTTTAGATACATCTTTTAAAATTATTTTTTTAAATTACCTTTAAAAACTCTTTTTCAGTCATAAGTATATATGCATGTGTGTCTGTGCAGGTGTGTGCAGGTTTTCTTGGAAACCAGACATGTTGAATTCCTCTAGAGGTGGAGTTCCAGGCAGTTGTAAGCTGTCTGACATGGGTGCTGGGAACCAAATTTTATTCTTCTACAAGAGTACTATGTTCTCTTAACTCCGGGGTTATCTGTCTATCCCTAGAGCCATCTTTTGTAGTGTTTTCATTGCTGTGTTTAGTTGTTGGTTGTCTTTTCCACAAAACCAGTTTGTCTACTTTTACATTTCTGCTAAAAGTAAGCAGGTGATCTAAATTACTACTGAAAACGCTGATGGAAATTTTAAATTCTTTTGCCAGTATAAAGACATTAAAATTAGTTTCACTGGAAATAACATTTTAATCCTTAAACCATTTCAGATGGTGTGCAGAAGGTGGGAACTTGATTTGTTGCGACTTTTGCCATAATGCCTTCTGTAAGAAATGCATCTTGCGCAACCTTGGTCGAAAGGAGTTATCTACAATACTGGATGAAAACAATCAATGGTATTGCTACATTTGTCAACCCGAGCCTCTATTGGACTTGGTCACTGCATGTAACAGCGTATTTGAGAATTTAGAACAGTTGTTGCAACAAAATAAGAAGAAGATAAAAGTTGACAGTGAAAAGAGTAGTAAAGTATGTGACCAAACATCCAAATTTTCTCCAAAGAAGAATAGTTCTAGTTGTAATGGAGAAGAAAAAAAATTAGAGGATTCATGTTCTGGTTCTGTAACCTGCACTTACTCAGCACTCACTGTGCCCAAAGAATTAACTAAGAAGACAAAAAAACTGATTGAGACTACATCTAACATGAACTCTAGTTATATTAAGTTTCTGAAACAGGCAGCAGATAATTCAGAAATGAGTCCTGCTCTGAAGTTACGTCAGCTTAAGGCTTTTAAATCTGTGTTGGCTGATATCAAGAAGACTCATCTTGCATTGGAAGAAGATTTAAATTCAGAGATCCGAGCTTTGGATGCTTTGCACAAAGAGAAAAATACCAAAGAGCTTAAAATCACAGATGTAAAGTCTGAAACAAAAGCGCGAAAGGGGGACAAATCCTCTATTACAGAGAAGAAAGACCTTTTAAAGGTAGATGCTAGATCATCAGCTAAGGTCATAGGCAGCGAGCACATCCCAGAAGAGCACAAAGCAAGTAAAAGTACTAGTGGTGAACATAAGGGTTCAAGTAGGAAAGATGGACCTCAGTATGGACCTTCTAATCCTTCTGAAGACATAGACATGGACATTGTGTCCGTTCCTTCCTCAGTTCCTGAAGACATATTTGACAGCCTTGAGAATGCTATGGAAGTTCAGTGTTCCTCTGATTATCAAGTACATGGCCGCCACAGTGGGACTGTGCCAGAAGTGGAGGGCTCATCTCTTAAACTTCCCACTTCTTCAAAAGATAGCAGAGGAAGTAGTAAGTCAAAAATGGCAGCGAAAGTAAGAAAGGAATTATATGTTAAACTCACCCCTGTCTCCCTTTCTAATTCCCCAATTAAAGGTGCTGACCTTCAGGAAGTTTCAAAAGAGAAGGATGGCCGTAAAAGTTCTGGGGTGGCCTCCAACTCAGAGAAATGTGGACTGGAAGAGGAAAATAGTGATAATGAGTGTTCAGTTCAAAATGATGTTGAATTACTTTTAGAAGAATCTGATCTTCGAAGATCTCCACGTGTAAAAACTACTCCCTTGAGGAGACAAACAGAAAGTAACCCTGCAATATCTAATTCAGATGAAGAAAGTAATGAATCTATTAAAGAGAAACAAAAGTTGTCAGTTCCAATAAGAAAAAAGGATAAGCGAAATTCTACTGACTGTGCTGTTGATAACCCTAAACCTCATAGGGTGCCCAAAGCTAAGCAACCCACGGTTGTGGATCAGAATTCAGATTCTGATGAAATGCTAGCAGTCCTTAAGGAGGTAAGCCAGATGGGGCACAGCTCTTCTTCAGACACTGACGTTAATGAAACACACATGAATCATAAAGCTGAAGCAGGGACTGACGATAATGGAAAAAGGAAACGGAAAAACTCTACTTCTGGGTCAGACTTTGACATTACAAAAGGAAAGTCAACTGACACCTCTATTATCTCTAAAAAGAAACGCCAGAGCTACTCAGAGTCCTCTAACTATGACTCAGAGTTAGAGAGAGAGATAAAAACCATGAGCAGAATTGGGGCTGCTAGAATAACTAAAAAAAGTATTTCAGGCAAAAAAGAACGTGACTTTTCTGAAGATGAAAAACAGAGCAAAAAAGTAGTAGATAATGAAGGGCAGGCCAGGGTGAAGACTGTACAAGAAGGATTGTCTAGTGACGACACTGGCGACACTGAAAAACAGGGAGAGAATTTGTCTGCAGCTGAAAGCTCAGTTGAGAAAGTCAAGAGTGCCATGGAATTGAGCGAGGCGCCTTGTGCAAGGCAGCAGCCAAGTGTTTCCTCCGATGGTGCGGAAAAGCCTTCCGGCGGAGAGGAGGATGGAAATTCTGATGACAGAAGAGTTTCTAAAACTAAAGAGAGGAGTAAACACGTGAGAACCAGAGCATGTAGAAAAGTACAGAGTGGTTCCTCTGATGGTGCTGATAGATTTCCAAAGAAAGAGCACAGCGATGACTCTTCGGAAGGCGAGAAGAAGCAGAAGAGACGGGAAACTGGAGCAAAAGGAAAGAAAACTTCAGACCTAAAGGAAGAAACAATTAAGTCAGAGCAACAGTATGAGTCTTCCTCTGATGGTACTGAGAAGTTGCCTGAGGGAGAAGAAATTGGCCATTTTCCTAAAGAAATAAAGCCAAATAAGCATGACACAACTGATGGAGAAAAGAAAGGCAAAAAATTGAAAGACAAGTTTTCCAATAAGAAGGAAGACGCATCTGATAGTGTTGATAAGTTGCCAGGCAAAGGAGACAGCTGTGACTCTTCAGAAGAGAAAAAGAGCAAGAATGGAGTTTCTCAGAAAAAGAAAAAATCCAGCTTGGCTGCAAAGGGTTCAGGGAAGAGGCCAGAGTGTTCATCCTCAGATACTGAGAAATACTCCTTGAAAGGAGAGTGTGACTCTACCGAGAAGAGACCCAGAAGAACTGAATTGAGAGAAAGAAGAAATTTAAATTCCAAGAGAAATACCAAGGAAATCCGGAGTGCTTCATCTTCTTCCGATGCTGAGGGAAGTTCAGAAGATAATAAAAAGCGGAAGAAACAAAGAACTTCAGCCAAAAAGAAGATAGGCAATGCCAAGGATAAAAGAAGAAAGTCCTTAAGAACAAGTACTAAAAGGAAGCAAGCAGACATTACTTCTTCGTCTTCTGATCTAGAAGATGATGATCAGAATTCTGCAGGCGAGGAAAGCAGTGATGAACAGAAAATAAAGCCTGTGACTGAAAATTTAGTGCTGCCTTCACACAGTGGATTTTGTCAGTCTTCAGGTATGCAAGAATAAATTTCAACTTTAGAATTTGTAATCTTGTCCCCCTCTATGATAACCATATTGTTTAATTTTCCCTAAGGTGAAATTCAGAGTTACTGTTGAGGAAAAACCTATTTAAAATTTATTTAGACATTTACTGTTGATACTTATTTATTTATTTCTATGCCATCATTAGAGGGTATTTTAAGCATTCTATGTCAAGCATCCCAAGTTTGTTGGATAAACAGCAGAATTACTTTGTCAGTGTTCAGTGTTCTTTGGAATAATGTGCAGTAGTTATGAAATAAAATCAAGTTGATGTTGTTACCAAACCTGGTGTTACAGTCTGTATCCTAAGAAGCCAAGTTGTTTGGCTAGCTGCTGTTTCCCAGGGGCCAACTAAAACAGCCAGATTTATAGTAAAAAGTCAAAATGTATTTACTCATTATGGCCACATTGGAAAGAGGGATAGAGATTCAGTTAACTGCTGTCTGCCAGGCATGTTTCAAGTGAAGTGAGATTAAAGTTTGTGGAGGGCCAGGATGATACATGCACATCTAAGCACTCCTGGTGAAGGTGTGGTCCT
>NW_004949163.1:1561001-1574415 GCF_000317375.1 Microtus ochrogaster
AGAGAGAGAGAGAGAGAGAGAGAGAGAGAGAGAGAGAGAGAGAGATCCTTGAGCATGGTCAGTGCTATTTTTCTCTATCATTTCAGTTTGTGTACGTGTTGCTGAAGCTAACACCTACCTCCAAGGTATTTTGACAAGTTGATAGACCGGTGGGACCTCTTTTCCTAGAGACAAATTCTCTCTTTGGCTAGCTCCAGGATCCTAGCTTTTTCCTTCTCCTAGTGTGAGATTTCTAAAGAAATTAGAGATTCCTGGGGAAATTCCCATTTCTTGGGATCTATTTTTCATTAGTCAGCTTGAGGGGCACTAGTGTGTGTTCATTCTGTGAGGCTGCTTATAATGTCAATAGTTTAGTAAATATTCATGCAGTGGTGGGGAGTGCTTGATAATGGTATAATATGGCATATAAAAGTTTTGACTGATTTGCTAGATTTTCCTATTTAAATCAAAACATCTTTTTGTGTGTCCCATCAAATTCCTTGACATATTTTGTTTTAAAGATGGATTCATTTATATGCAGTTGGCTTTGAACTCAGTGTAACCAAGTTATCTAAGGCTGGTCACTGCCTAATTTTTTCTAATAACCACATCTGGTTCTCTAAAATAATTTGTTTTGATATTAGAAGGTGATTATTCCTAGGCCCTTCTGTACACTAGACAAATGCTTTAGCACTGAACATCTAAAGAATTGGAATTTACTTTAATATAATCCTTTTCCTTATCAACTAGTATCTAATGATATGAAAAGGTATTTCTCTTTTAGAAACACTATCAAAATAAAGGAAGAAAGAAAAATCCCAAAGTCACCCCACCCTGATGAATTAGATCAGTTTGTCCTTAATACCTAAAAAAAAATTTAATCGCTTGACTAGTATATGTGTATTGGTTAATTGTATTTATTTTTAATTAGTTAAGACAATGTCAACAGTATTTAGAATTATTAAGTATATAAATAGATTTTTAGAAAACTTTCCATTATAGGCAAAATCAGAAGAATTTTTCCTTTATTACTTATGAGTTTCTCATTTATTCCAACTTTCTAAATAAAACGAACTTCAGTCTTATTTTTGAGAAAAAAAACCTTTAAATTTATGGGGCATTAAAAAAAAAACTCTTGAAGAGGTTTGATGTGATGCCGCAAAATCAAACAATGTTTCCACAAATGAAATATTTGAGTATTAATACAGATCAGGTTTTCCTGTAAAATAACTGTTTTTTTTTTCAACTTCAGAATTGTGGTCTTGTATTATAAATGGATTTAGGGGCTGGAAAGATGGCTCAATAGTTTAAAAAGAACAGATATTGCTGTTCTTTTAGAGAACTAGAGTTCAATTCTAGGGACCTACATTTTCTTTTTCACAGACACCTGTAACTCCAGCTCCAAGAGATCCTAATTCTCTGGCCTTCATGGCCATATGTACAAACATGTACGTACTCATACAATAGACATATACATAATTTAAACAAACACAAAGTGTAATAGTTACTTTGATAGAAAATGTTTTAGTTAGCAGGTTAGTTGGTAAAATCCCTATTAAAGATTAGTCTGTAAGAATGAAAAGTTATTAGCCCCCCCCCTCTCTCCCCAGGGCCTCTCATGTGTGATGGGCAAATACTCTACCACTGAGTGATTTGACGTGTTAGACCTTATATTTCTCTTTTTTTAAATTGATATTTAATGGGTGTTTTGCCTGCATGTATTTCTATGCACCATATTTTTACGTGGTGCTCTTGGGGGCTAGAAGAAGGCTTCAGATCCCTTGGACTTTGAGTTAGAGAAGTTTGGAAGCCACTATGTGGGGACTGGGAATCAAACACAGGTCTTCTGCAAGAACAGTGAAAGCATCAAGTGCCCTTAGCTCCCGAGTCATCTCCCCAGACCCATCATTTATTTTATTTCATTTTACTTTATTTTTGATGATGTTTAAGACAAGCTCTTGCTATGTAGCACTCACTAGTCTATGTAGACTAGAGCAGCCTCAGACTTGTAGTAATCATCCTGCCTCTACCTTGAGTACTGAAGTTATGGGCTTGTACCACTATGTCCAACAGAAAGTTTCTATGTGTCTTATGTTTGGAATTATTAATATTTTGTGTAATAAGTACTATTATTCATTAGACCTTAGAAGCTGGCAACAGGTGGCAAACACACAATGAAAGCATTTCCCAGTAATCCCATAATTCAGTACTAACCTAGACAATTATGTTCCATTTTAGCCAATAGAACCTTGACATAGACTGACTAGGTGCTAGGGATATATATCCAAAAAAGCTTGAGTATCTGTCTCTTAATCAGATGTTAATTATTCAACAGTTTGATTAAATAAACCTTGTTGCTTGTGAATTTCTTAGGACCAAGTGGAATATTTAGAATAAAAAATAGAATATAAATTTGCTAGGACCAAGTGGAATATTTAGGATAAAAAATAAAAGAAATTTACTAGGGATTTTATCCTACCAATAGAAATATACAAACATAATAGAAATATGAAAGGTTTTGAAGATAAACATGCACAAAATACTGTTTTTTTTTTTTCAGGATAAACTTAGGTATGAGCCAGTGATTAAAAAACATTGCTTAAGCCGGGTTGCAGTGTTGCACGCCTTTAATCATAATACTTGGGAGGCAGAGGATCTCCTGAGTATGGGGCTAGACTGGTTTATGTAGTGAGTTCCAGGACTGCCACACTACATAGAGAAATCCTGTTTTCAAACACAAAGCAAAACAGAACAAAAAGAATGATTCCTCGACTCCTAAAAAGCTATCAAAAATAAAATTGAGAAAGCCACAATGGGTGTTGTAATGGTAAATGAAATATTTAAGTATTTTAGGCAAAAATTTAGAATAATTTGTACTGTTTGAACTTGATTTTGAAGTTTAGGTCAATATTTAGACAGTAAAGGGGATTACATCGGATGGCATGGAGTTAATGGTTTGTAATCCCAGCACTCCAGAGGCAAAGGTAGATGAATCACTGTAATTGATCTGAATTTGTTCTGGATGACATTGCAAATTATTGATCAAGTAGGGCCAAGTAGTGAGATCTTGCCTCTAAAAAGGAGGGAATGAAGGCAATACAGCTAGGAATATGTTATTTTAATATTGTTCAAGAGGGATGTTTACTAGAATGTCATGAGAGTTATTTTTGCTTTTCTACAGTTAGCATGCTTCTATCCTGAAATCTGTAGGTATCCGTTGACCCTTCCTCAGCTAGGTTTCAGTTCCTTGCACACATCAAGCAAGTACTGTATCTCTGAGGTACATTACTTAGCCCAAAGTCTTTTCTTTATATATATTTTTCTCCATTTCCTTTCTTATGTTATGGAAAAAGTTGCAAAGAATAAGGGAAAAAAGGGTCTCAAATATTCCCTTTACTGAGTTTCCTCACTAGTGATAACTTGTGTAACTAATACAGTGTTAAGTCCAGAAAATTGAAGATTTATTTAGATTTTAGTAGGTTTGAAAAAAACCATTGCTACTTATTTGTATGTTTGTGTCTCTGTGCAATTGTGTGAGTGCCCACAGAGAAGAAGGGGGTGTCAGATCCCCTGGAGATGGAGTTTACAGGCATTTGTGAACTTCCTGACAAGGATGCTAGGAACTGAACTCCAATCCTATTGAAGAACAGCAAATGCTAAATAACCATTGAGCCATCTCACCAGCCCCTTCATGTTTCTTTTTTGAGACAAGTCTCACTATGTAACACTAGCTGATCTAGAACTTACTATGTAGACAAGGTTGGTTTTGAATTCAAACAAATCCTCCTGTGTCTGATTCTCAGTGCTGAGATTAAAGGTATGCATCATCATGCCTAGCCTATTGTTAGCCCAAGCTGGCCTCAAATTTATGATCCTCTGCTTCTGCCTGTCTATTGCTAAGATTACTGTTGTGAGTCACCATACCTGATTTAATTCAGTAGTTGTATATACATTTGTTCTCCCCACCCCATGTGTGTTTGTGTGTGTGTGTGTGTGTGTGTGTGTGTGTGTGTGTGTGTATGTATGTATGTGTTTATTTTGGTTTTTCTTGTGTTTAGCTCTGTATAACCTCAACACAACAAAAATGCCTAAATGTTTCATTATTATGACACCTGTTTCTTTCCTCACTGTAGAGTTTTCTTTCCTTGTCTCCATTACTAATTAATTTGCTTAATTTGAGATTGGTAGTTATTGTGAGCTTCCCCCTCTGTATTGTCCTTGACATCTTCTGTTCATTAATAAATAGTGAATAATACTGAATTAATAGTGGATTAATATTGAACATCAGCATAAGTAACCCTGAGTGGTTTGGCATTCATAATATTAACTAGAGTTTAATATTTAAGTTGTTTTTTTAAGGTAAAACTTTTGTACTATGAAATGCACAAATTCCAGTCGTACTGCCTTTGTTCCCTTTTTGCTATGTTTGCAGTGGAATCTGGGACCTTGCGAATATTAAAGAGTAGTGTTATGCCGCTTACCTACAGCCTCAGCTATCTCCTTAGATTTTAAATAAAAAACTTTTAAAAATGAAGTAGGTCTTAGTGTGCTCGAATGTCTTTTTTTGGGTACCTCAAATTGTAGGTTTTATACGGATTCAAAGTGTGTTTTTCTATTACTTGGCACTATCAAAATAGAAGCAGTTTTGTTATTCTTCAGTGAATCCAGATATAGTAGACACTGGTTAACTTTGCGCTTTCAGTAGATTAATACAGTTACTGTAACAAACTACAGGTAATAATGGCAACTAATAAGCCTTTGTAAAAAGGATGGCCTTTAAAATTCTTTTGCTTTGAAAGGAACCTTCAGACACACACGATCCTTCATAAAGTTCCTTTTATGTATTTTATCAACATTCCTTGTACTTATTTAGATTTCAGCACTTTTGTATAGAACCTACTAGTTTGCTCTAGCATTGTTGGGTTTCGGTTTTATTTTACACAGTTTTACTTGTATAGATAATTCAAAGCTAATTTTAAGTACACTTTTTCTCCCAAGGAGATGAAGCCTTATCTAAATCAGTGCCTGTCACAGTGGATGATGACGACGACGACAATGATCCTGAGAATAGGTATGATTCCATCTATAAGGACTTAAGATTATAACACACCCTAGGCATGGGCGCAAACAGCAACAACTCAACAACAAGGAGGTTGTAAAAACCAGGAGTTCCTGCCTTAGAAAGACTCATGCCAGTCTTCTTGCAAGTTTGAAAGAAAGGCCAGAAAATGGGCTAAAGCTCAGAAAGCTTAAAAGAAAACAAATATCAATATTAGCACACCTAGCATAGGTTGTGTTATAAATAAAGAACTGTCAATTTTATCTTTCCATGTAAAATGTGATTATTTTTTGAGGCTTTCAGTTTTGACAGATTAATTTTTGATACAAGTGAATCATAATACATGGCAAGAACAGACATCTCTATATTTGATTATTGTTTTGTCATTCAACATAGTGGTCCTATTTATGAAGACCTGTGAAGAATGAAAAAAATTCATATATTTAAGCTTAGAAAATTTCTTTCAAACTAAGTATCAGCTGATGACGTATATAGGCCGATTCATATTTTAACCTTTTTTCCCAAATAGAAGTATATAATATTACATTATTAATTTCACTAAGACTTAAACAGTATGTTTAAATGTAAACAGTGAAGTCTATACAGTTACCTATCCTTATCTAAGGGATGGCTGAAAGAAAAAAAAAGACAACCCTGTCACAGCAGTGAGTAAATTAAACATATATTAACCATATTAACCATAGTCAACATGGTTCTGCATACATTTTAAACATTTTCTATTCTTTAGGATACCCAATGAGAACATAGCCTGGTATGTATAGTGGATGGTCAACTTCTAACCTTTTAATAATTAATTGTGTAATATTGGGCTGGTGAATATCATTTTTTGTCATAATTTTTTATTTCTAACAATGAAAAATGGATATTTTCTCTCTTTTATTCTGATACCAAAAATATGTAATAGTCTGAAAAACGATTTTAGTAAAGACCATGAAAATGACCATCTATTTCCAATAGAAAGCTCTAGTATTTAGAAACTGAAAATAATACATACTTGCTGGCATAATTTTGTGATAAATGAACCAAGTGCTCTAAGGTCATCTGTTATTTTCTCCCAGGTTTGTGTCTTGCTGATGCTGACAGGTTTCTGTTTCAGCCATTGGCATTGTGTTAGCAGACTGAATCCTTTAAGGTGAAAGGCCATACTTACTTCTACAGTTAATTAGAGCTCTGTTGTAAACCCAGAGACTCAGCCTCTGCTTCCCTATTTAGTTTTTCTCTTACAAATGTCTGTCCAGAGGTTTTATAGTATATACCATTAGGGCTAGATTATGAAAGCATTTAGAACTTGCTTTTCTTTTAGAATGCTTGCATTCATATATGCTGCTGTTTTCGTATAAATCACAAGCCCATAGATGTTAGTAGTAGTTCTTACAAAATCTTTTTACTAATAGTTATTAGTACTTTTTTAACTATGAGAGATGAACTTTTATATTTAGTCACCAATTAAGAATGTTATTAAAGTATAATTTTTGTTATAGCTTGTCAAAAATTAACATTTTCACTTCTAAAATTCTCTGATTTTACCTCTCTTTAACTGACAACTATTATATTAGAAAGTCTCATTAATTCCATCTTAAACTTGTGATTTAAAAAAACTGCAACTTGGGGGCTGGAGAGATGGCTCAGAGGTTAAGAGCACTGACTGTTCTTCCAGAGGTCCTGAGTTCAATTCCCAGCAACCACATGGTGGCTCACTACCATCTGTAATGAGATCTGGTGCCCTCTTCATTTCCAGCAAGCATACAAACAGACAGAACACTGTATACATAATAAATAAATAAATTAATTAAAAAAAAAACCCTGCAACTCTTCTGGGTACTTTGGAGAGTAATTGAATTTTAGTTTGAGCATATCTTTATACTCATTTTAATGTGCTTTTATAAAATATACAATTTATAACTTGTTTAATAGCCACTATACCAAAGAAGCATCTTACTATGCATGGGCTAGCTACTCTTCATATCCTTGATGGGAATATAAATACCTCTTTGCACTACTTTAGTTCAGAATAAGTACTTGAACAGATTTGACTATGCTCTAAGTAACCTTCAAAAATTTGTCTGAAGATCATGTTTAAATCTTTCAGTATCATATTTTTAGCAAGATGTATCTTGATAGAAAGCATATTGTAATTGTAAATTTGTACACAATTGTATAATTGTGTGTAAATTGTATATAAATTTTATACGTTTTTCTATTTTTGTAGTCCAGTGTTGGTGTTTATGAAGAGGTAAATAGTGTATTGTTACAAATGCTTAACTTCGAATGCAATAAATTTATCTAAAACTTTTTCTTGTTCAAGCATTTAATTTTAATTATGATGTATGTTTCATAAGTGTTTATAAGGCCAGAAGGTGGTGGTTCTTGCCTTTTTAATCACAGCACTTGAGCGGCAGAGGCAGGCAGAGCATTGTGAGTTTGCGGCCAGCCTGGTCTACAGAGCTAGTTCCAGGACAGCTTGTGCTGTTACGTTACATAGAGAAGCCCTGCCTTGAAAAATCAATAAACTAAAATAAAAGTTTATAGATCTTTTTTAGAATAAAGTTAAATGGTTAGTTTGTAAGCCAAAGAAGTTTTCTCATTCTTCAAATTAAGGAAGTCAGTACTTTAAATTTCTAAAACACATATGTTTATATTTTGGTGAAGGCTTAATAAACAATTCTTTTTATTTACTTTAGTATTTTAAAGCTATGATAGTAAGAAAATAAGGCTTTTGAGATCATTAAAAAGTTACATTTTCAATATTTTACTGTAAATAAAAAACTTCTTGTTAGTTTAACATTTGAAAGTAAGTATATACCAATGTGAGTTAGAATCGTCCTGTCTGTACATTTCTATTTAGTTGACCAGATATAGTTTGATTGAAGCAGATAGCTATCATTTTCTGATCTTTTTTATAAGAAAAAATTAGTGCTCTTAAATTTTGAAATTTATGCATTTGACAAGTTACCTCAGATTTTTCACCTTAGGCTTTACATCATCATCATCATCATAGTAATAATACATTGTTGTTGATGAGTTTTTGAAACTGTCTCACTCTGTAGCTCATGCTATTATGTATATGTATTTACACACACACACACACACACATACACACACACACACACACACACTGAAAGAGAACTGCCTGCCTTTGTTACCCAAGTACTAAGATTAAAGGTGTGTGCTACCTACCATGTTCCACTGCCTGGCAAGAGTTTTTTAAATTATAGTTTATTTTAGTTATATGATTGTGCCAGTATGGTAAGGATTCATGTGCCTTTTAAATACTTAGTTCTTTTGTTGTTGTTTTTCGAGACAGGTTTCTATGTTTACCAGCCTTGGCTAGCTTGAAACTTGTTTTGTAGGCCACACTGACCTTGAACTCACAGAGATCCGCTTGCCTTTGACTGTCCAGTGCTGGGATTAAAGGCATGCACCACCTTTAGTTTAGTTTTAAATTGGTTCTTGCTTTGAAAAAACATCATGCAATCAATAAAAACTTTTGTTTTACAGTTTTCAGCCAAAATTCTCGGGAGCAAATGTGTTTCAGATTTTTCAGTTTTACTTAGCAAGACTTTACCATTTAAATGTTGAAGATCTACAAATCCAAAGTATTTCACAGCATATCAAAATTTTGAGATTAGGAACGTTCAGTGGATACATGCTTTGTGATTCTTTTCTTTTCATTATGACTGGGGACTTCTTGACCCAAACTTTTCTAATTGTATATATTGTAGAACTTAATGCTGTCAGTGGGCCTCACTCAGTAATAGAATATTAGTGTATATTCAGCATATTAGCACATATTTTTTCCCTTTTTAGTTTTTTCGAGATATGGTTTCTCTGTGTTAGAGTCCTAGCTATCTTGGAACTAACCAGGTTGGCTTTTAACTCACAGAGATCCACTTGCATCTGCCTCCCCAGTGCTGGGATTAAAGGTGTGTACTACCACTGCCTGGCACATAACATTTTTTTTATTGTTGAAGGTGTACATGGTTTAAATAATGTTGTACCTTTTTCTCAGAATTCCTATAGATGGCACTAAATTAACTTTTTCATAAATGCAAACTCTGTTATGGGAGTTGTTGATTGAAGTTTTTGTTACTCTTGGAGAATGGGACAATAGGTTTTGCCTTTCAATCTAGGCAATATACAATTTTTCTTGTTGCCCTGTTGGCATGATGTGGATATTCTGTTAATGAATGCTTTGTACTTTTAATGCAGCTTAATTACTTGGGAAGAGACTAATAATTCCTGGACATTAATTATATAGAAACTATAATTAACATATTTGATGGTTACTCATCTGATTTTGGTAGAAGTAGTGAAACAAGTCCCTTTACAGTTTCATTTGAAATATATTTACAGTTGACCCCCCTCTCTCTATATATACACACATAGATATTTGTGTGTGTATATATATATATATATATATACACACATATATTTGTGTGTGTGTGTGTGTATATATATATATATATACACACATACAAATTTGCTAACCCTAGAATTTTTTATGTGGCTTTTTTTAATGGGTTTCGTTTGGTTAGTAAAATTATTTTGAGTCTTTATTGTGCTTTTAAAACAGCATTTGAAATAAAGAATTTTGTTCCTTTTTCTTTTGGAATTAAATGTTTTAGCAGTTTTAAGGTAATTCTTTTCCATTACTTTGTTGATGTAGTCCTGGTAAGTATGATCAATGAAGTCAGTGGAGATGCCAAAGACAATAGAGTCCGCTGGCTAACGAGTCAACTAATTGCAAGTGTCAGCAATTTTATTTTTTTTACTAGATGGCTCATCAAAGAAAAAAATAGTTTTAGTATTTAAGACCTTTCTCCTTCTGTGGATAGGGCTTAGACAGACTACTAAATACCCTTTCTGGTTTTCCGTTCTTTGATGATATTGGGACTTTGAGCAAATAAATATTTTGCCAGGATAAAAAGTTTACAGTATAGTGTTAGCCAATGTAACTCATTTTTCTGACCTGATATTCTTTGCTTTTAACTTTTATGTTTTAAATTAATGATTTTCATTTAATTCTGTTTTTATTATAAAAATATTGAATATTAAAGATCGAATTCCTTAATATGACTAAATGTCCTATATTGACGTTAATGTATTTTTTCTCAATAAAATTCCCTTAAAACTTAGAATTTTTTAAATTTGTTTTTTGTTTATTTTTGAGACAGGGTTTCTCTGTGTAGCCCTGGTTGTCCTGGAACTCACTCTGTAGACCAGGCTGGCCTCAAATTCACAGAGATCCACCTGCCTCTGTCTCCCAAGTGCTGGGATTAAAGGTGTGCACATCATGCCCAGCTGCAATACTAATTTTCTAATTTATTGTAGTTTAAGCAGAATAGCCCATGTAGAAAATATTAATAGCTATGGGCAATCCCACTTATTTACTTATTTATTTATTTTAGTTTTTGCAGGTCTGGAGTCAAGACCAGGTTGGCCTTGAACTTACAGATCCACTTTCCTCTGCTGTTGGTGCACAGGGATTAAAGGCATGCACCATCACCTTGGGTTCTGAATATGAGTTCTTAATTTCACACAGCTTTTACCTTGATAGTCTTGATTTTTTTTTGAAAATTTTGATATTAATTTTCCTGATACTCCTAGCAAAAAGAAAAGAGGACTACTTGTTTCTGATGACAGATGTTATAGGACATTTGATTGAAGAAGTGATTGGATGAAGCTGTTGTTTATCTTTTGATTATTTACTGAATTCCTATGAACTCATCATTTTGGGGTATAGATCATCATGGCTTATTTACTTTTTTGATAGAAAACTTCACATTAAGGAATTTTGAAGTTGTATTAAAATAATATACTAGTATAAAGTTTAAAAATTTCTATAATAAGTATAAAACTTTTTAATCTTTGAAGTAAATGACAGTGATTAAAATAATGCCTTATACTCTGCTGCAAAATATGTATTTACTCTTCTTTTCTCACTGAAAATAGTAAACATTCCTTAACTCTTCACCCTGCAATTGTTTTATAAATAAACTTGGAAAGTATAATGTGTGCTTTATGTTATGTATACTCAGAAACTATGTCATCTAAATAAAATACATTTAAGCCAATGATCTATTTTGTTAGCTGTATATTTTAGACAGAGTTTCTGTCCTGCCTGGTCCTGTAGCCATTCAGTCCCAAAGAAACACACAGGCTTGTAATAATTATTAACTGTTTGGCCTATTAACTCAGGCTTTTTATTAACTAGTTCTTACAACTTAGATTCACCCATAATTCTTGTCTTTGTTAGCTACTTGGCTTGGTACCTTTTCTCAGTGCAGCATCTTCTTTCCTCTGTGTCTGGTTGGTGACTGCAGACTGAGCCTTTTTCTCTTCCCAGAATTCTCCTAGTATGGTCACCCCGCCTAAACTTCCTGTCTGGCTACTGGCCAATTAGTGTTTTATTAAACCAATGTAAGTGACAAATCTTTGCAGGATACAAGAACATTATCTCACAGCCATATATTCCATTGTTGCACTTTATGCGGAGTGTAGAACAACAATTCTTAATAAACTTTGTTAATTTATTACCCTTTCAAAAATGTAATTTTAAGTTGAGAAGTTTTTTTTTCTTTTTGTTTTAGAGCTTCTTAAATAGTAAAATTGTAGTTGTAGGATGTATTACGTGATGTCATTTTACTCTATTGTAGATACAAAAACATACTGACATGTTTATATTTAGAGCTCTTTTAAAAAAAGAAAACTTTGATTCTTTGAATTGTAAAGACATAAAAATTGACGGTGGAATGCATTTATATGCATATGAATACATATATAGTTGTCTTTTGGAACAACTTTGATGTGTTTGTCCAGGTATTCATTAGCATTGTCATTTGCTGTCTCTCACCAGAATGTATGTTCTTGACTTCTGGTTATATATAACATTTTGTGTTAGTTTTGTTATAGCTTTTTCTAAAGTGTTCTGGTACTGGAGATCCATCCAGATAGTTCCTTATAGAGAAATTCACTTTTTTTGAATTATTGATTTACACACCAGCAGGAGGCAGTTTTTTTTCCTGTTTAAGCGCTTTGCCGAGGCATTCATTACTCACTTATTTTCCAGATCACAATTTCTAACAGGTTTTTTACTTTTGAATTTTGTTTTTCTGATTGCTTTTTTGTGTCATCAGGCTCATTTCTTATCATTTTTGCTTATTTTAGTAGATGAGGTGTAATAAAATATTATCTTAGCATTTGCTGTGTAATTTAGAAGTCTTTGCTTGTATGGACTTGGGGGTCCTATCTTATGCATCATCCTGTTCATTGTTTGTGGGATTATACCCTCCCTCCATATTGTTTTGCTTTCTCCCCTCTTCTTTCCCTCCCTTTCAGGAAAATGGAGGTTCTTATTGCATCAGGCTCTGCCTGGGTATGCTGCCACAAGAATGGCACAGCCTGTGCCTTTAATGCTTCCGATAAGAGTCCTGACTGCTTTGAATGCTCTACTTGGTCCCATGGTATAATTTTGATCATTGAGATTCCAGGGGGCACCTTGTTGCCTGGATGAATTTCTCAGAAACATCCTGGAAAGCCTCAAGAAAGGAACTTCAGAGCAAACAGAATCAACTAGGGAACATGACTATACATCCATCACATGCATACCAGCATGGGTCCAGCTGAGGCCTCAAATGATGCTTTGCCAGCCTCAGCTGGTTCTCAAGTGATGTCTCTGTGGCTCATGACTCCAGAGATAAGGTAGTGGAGTTTCCCTAAAGTGGCTCACTGTTGACTTTGTAGGTGGGACACATTTCACCTCAGCATGCTTTCTGTTCATATTGAAGTTTGGTCTTAGCCCTTAGGTCCTTTGAATTATAATTTTCTGATGTAGCAGAATTTATGTTAGGATTATAACAGTCATTCTTTGACATGAGGCTTGAACCATCAATCATTTTGCTTTTTAAATTTATTTTTATCTCTAAGTCTATGTGTGGGTATATGTACCATGTGTGCAGGTGCCCACAGAGGCCAGGGATGTTGATTACCCCTAGTGTTGAAGTTACAGAACGTTGTGAGCTTCCTGATCATGCCGGTGCTTGGCATTAAACTTGTGTCCTATGGAAGAGCAGTATGTGTGCTTAACATTTTGCCACCTCATTAGTTCCCCATCAGCTATAATTTATGTGAAATTGTTCAACTTCCTTAGTATCCTTTGCTATAAATAAGATTTTACTTTGGTAAGATAATGTTCCAGGGCAGTTTGAAAATGCCCTAGTCTTAAAAATCTTAAGGAGTCTCCACTACTCTATATTTAACTTGTGATTTGGAGAAAAATGACCATTTTCTGAAATTTGTGGTTTATCTGCTTCTAAAGTGACCATAATTGTTTCCCATACTTTAACATTACTGAAG
>NW_004949163.1:1574525-1582580 GCF_000317375.1 Microtus ochrogaster
CACAGAGATCCACCTGCCTCTGCCTCCCGAGTGCTGGGATTAAAGGCGTGCGCCACCATCGCCCGGCTGGTTTTTTTTTTTGTTTTTTTTTTTTGACAAGTTGTAATTCTTTAATGTGTGGATGTGCTGCCATTTTCAGTGGTTTATTGTATAATTTATTACTTAACATATTGCATCACTGTTTACATTAATATTCCTTTGTTATTTGACAATCTAAATCTTGTGAATACTTTAGTTAGATTTATATATTCTGACTTCCCACTTAGACATAGTCTTAAGAATCTAGAATTTGAAAGAGGAAAATTCGTGTGGTTGCTTACAGTTAACGTTTTTATAGTTAGCATGAACTTTAAAAGCTCTTTGAATTTGTGGTCACAACCAGAAGTCAGGTTACTACATTGACATTTAGAGTAAGTAGATTCAGAATGTATTGTCTTACCCAAATGATTTTATAGATCTTCTTGTAGCCTCTAGTGAAATACAGTTTTCTGACTCTAATCTAACATGCAACATGTCATGTTCAAGTTTTATATATAGACACATTTTTAAAGACTCTATTACCTAGCTTAACTTGAGAAAGATTTTTCTTCCTAGTTGATGAGAAGTACTGATCTAGTATGTATTTAGGATGATTTTAGAAATCATCTTCTATAAAAGAGCTTTTCTTTCAGTTCTAAAGAACTTTTCTTTATTTGGTAATGGCTTACGAATTTGAGAATTAGTGGATTCTCTTTATAAACTGATGAAAATAAATGATACTTGTTATTTTTTCTTGTCTAAATACAATATTGCACCCCTTAGTTAGTCTACTGTTTATAAAATGTTTCCTACAAGCCAGAACCATTGATCTTTATGTATAAGAGCAAAGCTTGCTTCCTTAACCTTATAAAGAGTTAATTTGAGATGATTTAGTCTATAAAATAATAGCAGGAACCATCAGAAAAATAGTCATCCGTGGCTTCCTGGTGATTTTCTGTGTTGTTTTCTGATCTATCTGTGTGAAGGAGATAGTTCAAAATGGCATATAATGAACATTTCTGTAGCTGTTTAATCTGCATCTTACAATGTAAATAGCAGCGAACATTTTATCTGTCAAAACTGAGGCCTTGACATATTACTGCTCCTTACTAAGAAGGGAATTCTTTATTGAAGTGAAACTGCATGCTAAGCAAGGTAGAGAAGGGTTGAAACAACAAACGTGGCCAGGTTTGGTAGCACATATCTTTAATTTTATGAACTTGGGAGGCAGAGGCAGGCCTCTGTGAATTCAAGGTCAGCTCGGGTTATATAGTGATACCCCGTTTCGAAAAACTAATGAAACATAACCCAAACAAAGGTTCTGTAGTCACAAGAATACCACTTTCACTTAATCAGGCTGTCTTGATTGCCAAATGGCTGTTTACCTCATAAATGTTAAGTCATGACAAGGTTTTAGGATCTTGCTATAAGCTTTTCTTTTATTAATTACGGTGATTTACAAATATATAGCAAAAGGATACCTAGAGCAATCCATGACCATAACTTGTACAAAAATTTCATTATTGCTCTTATTTTACACTTTCAGATATTTTTCTTAGTTTAAGTTGGAAATTACCAAGTAGTGTATTTTCATATTAGTAAAAGGTGTGTCTTCATTAAGCAGTTTTTCTATTAGCAAATTTGTCTCGAGAAGCATCTTGAGAAATTGTATGAGCAAAGCTTTTTTCTGTATTTTTCCTGAAACTTAAAATTCAGTTATAATAATACGTGTTCTTTCACCTTATAAGTGGCACTGATGCCCCTTCAATGCCCCAGCTTGACTAATACTAATGATTGATGGTTGCTTCAGTATCAAATATTAATGGTGTTACTTTGGTCAACCTTTTTATGAAGAATAGTGAAATTAAGGTCCAAACATATTATCCTGTAGTTGACGTGCTGTCTCCTATTAGATTGGTTTGTTATTCATTGCTTTTCTAAGATTTTGTTTTTCTGTTAAGTATCCCTTTCTCTGCAGATTTGAACTTCTGTTGTCTGGATAAGTGAATTTTACTGTTGTTAGCCTATCTCACATGGTAGTCACTGGAGGGAGGCAGCATCAACTTTTGATTGGTCAAAATAATTAATAGACTATATCCCTGAGAGTTTTTAGTACATTAAAAAATTATGTGGAATTGAGGAATGATCAGTGAACATTTTCAAGAGTGTTCATTGGTAGCTTGTGCTAAAACATGTTTTTTTTTTGGCTTGTCTCATACTTGCAATATAAAGTCTGTTTGACTGTATTTTTACTTTGATACAGAGAATTTGTTTTTAATTTGGTGTACTTTACCCCCCAAAATACAGCTTTTTATTTATTTATTTATTTACTCCCAAGAATTGCCAAGAAGATGCTTTTAGAAGAAATTAAAGCCAATATTTCCTCTGATGAGGATGGATCTTCAGATGATGAACCTGAAGAAGAGAAAAAAAGAATTGGAAAACAAAGTGAAGAAACGCCAGGAGATGAGGGTGAGCTCCCCACAGAGAAGTTGCCATGTTGGTTTTATAGTATATTTCCTTAGCCATTTAATCTGTGAAGATTATCTGACCAAGAAATCTCAGCAAATGCATTTGAGGGTTTAAAAAATATTTGAAGCTTTATTATCACAAATCATTTGTATGCATTACGACAATTGTGTAAGTTATGCTCGTTGTTTCCCTTACTGTCAATAAACATGTAAACAAAATAGTTCTTTTTTTAAAGTGTCATACACTGGTGATGGTTAGTTCATAGTCAGTAACTGGGGCTGGTAAGTGACTACCTGTTATCAGTGGTGGTATTAAGGTACATAAATTGTGCTAATTGTGAATGGAGAGAATAATTTTAAAATGTACTTAAAAGAAAGTCTGTTGATGAGGGCTTTTTAGATATATTTTCTTCATTTAGAAGCCCCAAATCAAGTCAATTCTGAATCAGATTCAGATTCCGAAGAATCTAAGAAGCCAAGATACAGACATAGACTTTTGAGATACAAACTGGCAGTGAGTGATGGAGAATCTGGAGAAGAAAAAAAGACAAAGCCTAAAGAACATAAAGAAGCCAAAGGAAGAAATAGAAGGAAGGGTAAGACATTTTAATTTTGATTGTAAAGCAAATACTTGTTTTGTGAATGAGTTCTCATATTCAAATTTGAGTATATCTTTCAGACACTTTAACACTGCTCCTAAGAGAACATCTGTATATATCTGATCTCATGTTTGGTCCCAGTGCGTAACTAGAAAACTCTTGACAGTTTTGCCATTAATGATCTCTGTAGTTTTAGAATTCAGCCTATCTTACACCTTAAAACTAGGAATATTTTATATTTTAGCTAGGCAATGGTGGCGCACACCTTTAATTCCCAGCACTCGGGAGGCAGAGGCAGGCGGATCTCTGAGTTCGAGGTCAGCCTGGTCTACAAGAATTAGTTCCAGGACAGGCTCCAAAGCTGTAGATAAATCCTGTCTCGAAAAACCAAACCAAACCAACCAAAGGAAAAAAAAAACCCAGGAATATCTTAAAGTTTCTAATGCTGTGATAAACACCATGACTAAAATCATGTTAGGGGAAAAGTTTATTTCATCTTAGAACTCTCAGGTTACTCCATTACTGAGGAATGCTGGTTCCTAATTATTGATCAGGAACACAAGCAGAGGCGATAGACAAACAAGAACAGTTTGCCTACTGACTTATAGTCAAGGCTTGTTCATCTTGCTTTATGACTCAGGACCACCTGCCCAGAGCTGATCACCACCCCTTTACCCCAGTGCACATCAATCATGAATCAAGAAAATGCCCTACTGTCTTGTTCACAGGCCAATCTACTGGAGACATTTTCTCAGTTGCTCTTCTTAGTCCCCAAGTGATTTTTACTTATGTCAAGCTGACAAAAAACATTAACAACAACCAACCAATCAAACAACTTAAGCAATACGGCAGACAAAGGGAGAAAATGACCCATGGCAGTCAACAGCTGACTTGTCTTATGTCTCCCTCTTACTATAGAGGAGTCATTATATCAGTCTTGATTTCAACCAGCAATCTGCCTGCTATTGTTTCTCTTTTAGAATCCTTAGGTCATGGCTTTCTGTGTCCTGCACATGGTTGTTAATCATCCTCA
The DNA here is from genome assembly GCF_000317375.1 of Microtus ochrogaster. NCBI lineage: Eukaryota > Metazoa > Chordata > Mammalia > Rodentia > Cricetidae > Microtus > Microtus ochrogaster. The sequence goes on from NW_004949163.1 coordinate 1,578,647, forward strand.
TTGGCAGAAAGTTTATAATCATTTTACCTTGAGCAGCCTTGTTTACTTGTACCCAGACTTACTTCCATTAATTTACCTTTGATTATTACTTACATATGTATGGCTAATTCTCATTTTGTTAATTTATATAGTACTAAACACCTGCATTTTAATATAGAAGTACAGTTTTATATTTATAAATACATGTTTAGTATACCTTATCTGATATGCATCGTACCAGAAATGCTTTTGTTTAGTGGGTTTTCCCTTTTTTGAAATATTGATATATAAATAATGAGATCTTGGGAAATGGATCCTTGTTAACACAAAATTCATTTATATGTCATTTCTACCTCATGTACTTATGCAGCATTCCCAGTGCACCTGCATTTTGGTAGCAACTTAGCACATGAGTTTAGATGTTTTCACTCATGGAATATGTTGATATTCATAGACTTCAGATTTTAGTGCATTTCAGATCTGATTAAGGCTGTTTAGCCTGTACCATTTGAATCATTAACTGGTTTATCATGTTTTGGTCTGGTTTTTTTTTTTTTTTTAAGATAAAGGGTTTTACCATGTATCCTGGGCTGTCTTGGCACTCCTTATATTGACCAGATTGGCCTCAAACTCACAGAGATCCTACCTGCCTCTGCTTCCCTAGTGCTGGGATTAAAGGTGTACCATTATGGTGGGCTTGAATACTTGAATTTGGTATATCTTATGTAATATATACTCTCTTAGTAATATATACTCTCTCTCTTTTTCTGTCTGTCTCTCTCCTATTGGTCTTTATATAATTCTCTAGTGTTTTAATGTGAAATGACTAAATGGATTTTGTTTCTTTTGACAACTATTTTCTCATTTCTTTCTAAATTCAAGTGAGCAGTGAGGATTCAGAAGACACTGACTTTCAAGAGTCAGGAGTTAGTGAAGAAGTCAGTGAATCTGAGGATGAACAGCGGCCTAGAACAAGGTCAGTATTACACATATTTTTGGTTGTATGTCTGTTTTGCTTTATTTTGCAAAGAAGGTTAGGAATTGGGCCAATGAGATGGCCCAGACAGTAAAGCTGCCTACTGCTAAGTTTGATGACCTGAGCTTGTTCTAGGACCCATGTGGTGGAAGGAGAGAATCGATACTTGTAAGCTATTCTTGTTTCCCTGCATATGTACTCTGGCCCCCTCCCTCTGAAGAAGGGCTATGATTGATTGCAAATAAAGTTACGCACGCGCGCACGCATGCACGCACACACACACACACACACACACATACATATGTTTGAAATTAATTTTTGAAAGTGAGAAAGCTCAGTGGGTAAAGATACTTTCTGATAAGCTTTATCCTTGAAAATAAATTGATACAAAGAGAGAACTGATGCCTACAAGTTTTCTTAACTGCTACACATTGGTGCTTTCTCTCTCTCTTTCTCTCTCTCTCTCTCTCTCTCTCTCTCTCTCTCTCTCTCTCTCTCTCTCATACACACACAGGGAATAAATGTGTTTATGAAACCCTTAACATTGTGCAAATTAATATATGTTAATAAAAATTAAGAAAAAACAGATAATTATATTTAGTCTGTAATAGTAGTGATGGTTGAACTCAGGGCTTTATGTGTTTTTGACAATGATTCTACCAATGAGGTACAGGCCCAGACAGATCTTCCTCTTTTTCTGCCCCTCCTTTCTTCCTGGTTTTTTTTTGGGGGGCGGGTGGCTGGGCAGTGTTATATAGCCAGGGCTGCTGACTTGGAGACCATTGTTACTCTTATTTTCACTTCTTGGGTGCTGAGATGACAGGTGTTTCCCAGCACCATTTTACTCTGTGGTAGGGCTTAGACCTAGAGCTTTGTGCTTTGTAGGCCAGCGCTCTACCACCTAAGCTACAGTCCTAGCCCCTCGTTAATGTTTTTAATTGCTTGATTTTGATTTTGTAGTGCTGAGAATGAAACCCCGCAGTCTGCTGCATGCTATATGCATGCCATACATTTGAGCAGTGGTGTTCAGAAAAAGTCAGTGTTATTAATACTACTAAAGTATATGCTTAAAAATTGCTAAGATGCTTAATTTTATGATTTGTGCCTTTTATTATTACTAAAATAATAACATGGCATATGTATGCTGCTCAGTGGTGTAGTATGTGTGCCAGCATATACATGATCCTGGCATGGTATTTCCAAAATAGTACATACTCATCAGGAAGCATTTTATTTTACTTTATTTTACATTTAAAATTTTCTTAAGGTCTGCAAAGAAAGCAGAATTGGAAGAAAATCAGCGGAGTTATAAACAGAAAAAGAAAAGACGACGGATTAAAGTTCAAGAGGATTCCTCCAGTGAAAATAAGGTAATAATGGCATTTGTTGTTTGTTTGAATTATTATTCACCATTATATTATACTTCATAGTAAGTTCACCATTTTTGTTTGTATTCCATTCAGTAATTATATTTTATTATTTAATTCTTACTATTGTTGAAAGAATCATTTGTTCTTTCTTATTCTCCGCCTTTAGCAGAAAGTCTTTAATTCATTTTTAATGTTATTGTATTCACATTTAAAACATTGTAATATAATACAATCATTACCTTTTTATGCAAATTGGTGCTTTGCCTGCTTGTGTGTCTGTGTGAGGGTGGTTGATCCACTGGAACTGGAGTTTTAAACAATTGTGAGCTGCCATGTGGTTGCTGGGAATTGAACCTGGGTCCTCTACAAGAGAAGTCAGTGCTCTTTCTTAACCACTGAGCCATTTCTCCAGCTCCAAAACATAACTATCTTCATTCATTTTTTTCTTTGTTTAAATTCACAAAAATATTTTTTTTTCACACAGTATATTGGTTTCCTCTTTTGAGATAGGATTCATGTAGTTCAGCCTGACCTTGAACTAACTCTGTTTCTGAGGTAGGCTTTGAATTCCTGATCCTCTTTTCTCAGCTTCCTGAGTGCTGACGTGAATATAGGGCCTCAGGCATGTTAGATACCTACCCTTCACATGAGACAATCTCCTAGGCCAGAAGGCTTTACTTTTTGAAAAACTAACTTTGGAAACATGTTAGAATATACTATTTAATGGCCTTAATTGTTTTCACAAACAATAATTTCAGGCCCACTGGACTTTTCAGAAGTTTAAAACATAATTTCTGTGTGTGTGTGTTGTGTTTAATGCCATGTATGTGCAGGTAGGACTCCAAAAGAAGGCAATGGATCCCTGGAGCCATTATGAGTCACTGGATATGGGTGCTGGGAATTGAACTCAGGTCCTCTGGAAGAACAGCAAGCCCTTTTAACTAGTGAGACATCTCTTCAGCCCAAGACCCACTGAACTTTGTCATTTTTCTGTCTGATTTTTATTTTGCTTCTGGTGTGCTCTGATTTATGAATTTGACATTTAAAGTACTTTTTACAATAAAATATTTGCTTTCCTTCCTATCTTATTTTGTTGATGAATTGTTTTCAAGTTTAATTCATGTTGTAGTTTATATCAGCATTTCATTTTTACATCTGGATAAACTGTTGTATATCACATTTTGAGTATTCATTCACCTGTTGTTGGACATCGCTTATTTTCTCCTTTTAATTGTTTTGAGTCAGGCGATTATTAACATACCTGTAAATATTTGTTTTTATTCCTGCATTTAGTTGTCTCTGGTATGTGTGCAAGTTTTAATTGCTGGGTCAGATTTCCACGTAGTTTTTCTATATTGGTTACATCATTTAGCATTCTTAAAAGCACTGTACTGCCTCATGTTCAGTGACATTTAGTTTCTTAAATTTTGCTGCCTGAGATGATCAAGACTCAGGATAATCCTATCAGGACTTGATTATAACTCTAAATTTTCTTTAGGTTCTTTATAAGATTATCAGTGCCCCCAACCAGCTGGAAGTAGCCTAGAATACTATGCCCACAATCCCAAAAAATGGACTATGGATATTTTCCTTTCCTTTTTTTTTTTTT
>NW_004949163.1:1582829-1599674 GCF_000317375.1 Microtus ochrogaster
CTGAAAAAGGTACTGAGCCACATGGCTAACATAGATCAGAAAAATAGGTTAATCAAGATGTGAGAGTTAGCCAGTGAGAGAGGCTAGAGCTAATGGGCCAATCAGCTTATAATTTATGGAGACCTATGTGTGATTTTCTTTGGGGCTAAACATTTGTGGGGTACTGGGCAGGACAAAAACCCCAACAACAAGCAGGCCCCCTTTGTGTTACAAAATTTGGTTTTATTAATAATAATAATTACAATGTGCTTAAAACAGTATCTAATTGCAGTTTTGAATTTTTTCCTCTGACCTGTCAGTTTGGATATCTTTTCATGTTCTTGTTAGCTATTTGTATACAGTTTTAAAATTAATACCTGTTTGATTCTTTAGCCCTGATTCTTTTCTTTTGTTCTGGTTTAATTGAAGTTTTATTCAACACTTGTTTATTTCTGGATATAATTAAGTTTTTCATCTACCCCTTGTTGGCACATTATGCAATTTAGCATGAAATAAATGAATTAGAGCACTTTTACTGTTTTTCTCTGTATTTGAATTCCACAGACCCATTCTGAAGAAGAAAAAAAGGAAGATGATGAGGAGGAGGAGGAAGAGGAGGAAGAGGATGAAAATGATGATTCTAAGTCCCCTGGAAAAGGCAGAAAGAAAATTCGAAAGATTCTAAAAGATGATAAACTAAGAACAGAAACCCAGAATGCCCTTAAAGAAGAAGAAGAGAGACGAAAACGTATTGCAGAGAGAGAACGTGAGAGAGAGAAATTAAGAGAGGTAACCACTGTATTTCTGTGATATATAACTTTCAGAGACATATGTCACAGATGCATACAGGTTTTCAAGAGTTGAATGTCTTAGTAAACTGTAGATTTCTAGGTAAAATTCTTTTACACCAGTGTTAGCATGCTATGCTTATTAGGCTATGCTTGTATAATTAAGGATTTGAAAACAATTGAGACTATTACATGATAACAAATGATTGTAATATAGTTAGTTAGGAAAATGACTTCCTTTTTAAAATTTCTTTTTAGTTTCTAAAATTGTGTGTATGGGGTACATATGTACCATGATGCACATGATGTTTATCAGAAGGCACTTTGTGATTGGTTCTTTCCTTTTGCTTTTATGTGGGTTCCACTCAGTTGTTAGGCTTGTGTAGAAAGTACCTCTATCTGCTGAGTTCTCGTGTCAGCTTTAAATTGATATTTTATATGTATAAATTTTTTTAAAAGTTTGTTATTTTAAATTATGGGTTTATATGCATGTCTGCATGTGGGTTTGCTTCATATGTGTGTGTGTTTGCCCATGAAGACCAGAAGATGGTGTCAGATCTGTTGGAATTGGGATTCTAGGCACTAGAGCTGCCTTTCAGACATGGGTGCTAGGAACTGAATGCTTGTCCTCTGCAAGAGCAGTATGTGCTGTTAACCTCTGAGCTATCTCTCTAAGCCCCGGGATTTCTCTTTTTGAATCGATTTTTTTTTTTAGTGAAAATGCTGTCAAATATATGTGTGGAAAATTATATAGTAATCCTCCATGTATCTTTTATTCCAGCATCATCCATTACTAACAGTACCAGATTTGTTTCATATATTTATCTACTTTTGGATTATTTTGGAGTAGATTCCAGAATTGGTATCATCATCTATTAATAGTTGAGACTATAACTTTAAAAAGATAAGGATATTTTAAACATTATTATAAGGTCATATTATATTTTATTCCTTCAAGGTATAAGATTTTGAGAAATATGTTATTTTTAAGTTGCACTGCTTTGAATTTCTATATTTTTATTTTTCTGTGTTGTGACCTCTATAACCTTGGGATACATACACCTGTTGACTTTTTATTGGTGTCTTTGTGAGTTGACTTTTAAGGTGAGCTCATTCCTTATCAACACTCAGAACCCAATATAAAGGGAACCCAAAATTAAACGAGATATAGGAATAAATTTATAATCAGTAAATGCCAGCTATGACACCACTAAGAACTATAGGAAAAATAATAGCCAAAATAATGATAGAGAATAAGCTACGAAGTGAAAATTATTGTAAAAAAATAATGAATATACTTAATCTAAAATGAGGTAGGGAACTAAGCAAAGAAAGCATATTATATGGAAGAAAAGAATTTCCCATCTTTACTAGCAGATGCTACTCATGGTCACAGTAATCTTTTCTACTGTGGTCTGGGTAAGTGGCCAGCTCCTGTATGCAAGCGAGGCTGGCAAAGTTTCCAAGACAAAAAGTTCTCCCTCCACGTGCTTGTATGCATCAGAACCCAGGAGAAGGATGCAAAGCATTCTATACCATAGTAGAGGGGGAGAACTCACATTCCCTGGTACTTTGTGTAATGATCTCAGAGGATTCAGATCTGCCCAAGGAAAGAGGTTGCAGACATCAAGGGGTTTTCTGCCTATTTGAAAATGTTTGCATCCACTTAACCTCTTTAAAGAAGATAAATACATTATCTTACCATTATTAGAGAATTTGGGAGTGATTTAGTTGGGTATGACTCTACTGGATCCTCTGCTCAGTGTTTCATTAAGTTTAAGAAATTAACCAGGGCTATACTTTCGTCTAAGAGTTTTTGTTATTTTCTCAACTCGTTAACATAGTGTGTTAGTTTCTTGCAGTCACATACATAGTCTCTTATCGACTACATGCTTCTTTCTGCTACATGGCATGTTGCTTCCGTTTTTTGCCCCACAGGAAAGCATTTCAATCTTTTGAATGGCTAACTTTGAGTTCAGGCCTACTTAGGAGAGTATGTTTTGAGTAAGTCTGAGTTAAATGATGATTAGTCATATCTGGGACTTATATCACATTGTATTTATAGGTCTTAACCATACTCAACGAGGGCAGATTATACAGGACGTTTATACCAAGAGGCAAGAATACTGGTGCCATTTTAACATTTTGCCTACCATATCTTGCAAACAGGCCGAGGCATTTTAAGAAATTAAATTTTTTGTAGTGGCTGTTCCTTGTGATATGGCATGATACCGTCTATGCTAGGACATAACTGTTGAATACTTATTATGTACTAAATTCTTAATATATGCTGCTTTATTTTCCACAGTTCCTCTGAGGGCTCTTGAAACATATTCCTAATTTTCAAGTATAGAAACTAATGTTAAGAAAATTTTCATAGCAAAATGAAATGGAATTTGGACCTAAATGTATATGCTCAACTCTGTCTCTCAGTATTATTCTTGATGTGTTTATCACTTAAAATTTCATGTAAATTTAGTGTCCTTGTAATTCATTACAAACCTGTGATTTAATTTCCAATTTTTATGTATAAAATTTCCTAGTTTTTTATATTTCCTTCAAGATAACTTCTAGGCTAGATGTGGTGGTAAACACCTGTAATCCCAGCATTTAGGAATGGGAGAGAGGTTGACTACCACTTCAACGGCATATTTTGTTTTTCAGTTTTAGAGACAATGTTTCATGTTGCAAAGTTTGTTTATGAACTCAATATTTCACTTAGGCTGTCTTTGACCCCCTGATTTTCCTGTGTTTACTTTCCAGGTGGTAAGAGTATAGGCTTTGTCACTATGCTTGACACAACGTTTTGTTTAGTTTTTCTATGTTAGGGAATTGAGCCTTAGGGCCTGGCACATGTTAGGCAAACTCTCCACTATCTAGCCATACCCCACTTCTACAATTTTTCTAATTAAGAATTTTTGTTCGTGGGCCGGGCGATGGTGGCGCACGCCTTTAATCCCAGCACTCGGGAGGCAGAGGCAGGCGGATCTCTGTGAGTTCGAGATCAGCCTGGTCTACAAGAGCTAGTTCCAGGACAGGCTCCAAAACCACAGAGAAACCCTGTCTCGAAAAACCAAAAAAAAAAAAATTGTTCGTTTTTTGCATGTGACAATAAGTTGTTCACATAAGCATTTCTTTTGTTAAAACATCATTGGGTTTGGGCTATATGGAAGCAATTTTCTAGGTCTAAATCTGTTGTTTAGTTCCTATCTTTAAAGTGTTAGTTAGGGTTGACAAAAAATGAGTGTACACATACTTGTTCTCATGTGTATGTTAAATTAAGGTTTTTGTTAGTATATATGTATTTGTGTGTGTGTGTGAGGTGCATATTTATGTAGAACACAGAGTTTAGCCTGGAGTGTCATTCCTCGGGAACTATCAATCGCACTTAAGATAGGGACTCCCAGGGACTTGGAGTTGGCCAGGTATATTAATGCTGACTGGCTTCTGAGTGATAGAATCTGCCTTTCTCTACTATCACAAGGGATAGCTTGCTTCTTTCCTTCTTGCCTTCTTTTGTCCTTTTGTTCTTTCCCCCCTCCCCTGCCTAATTACCTGCCTGCTCACCCTTTCTCCTTCCCTCCTTCCTTCCACATATTTTGGGGATTCGACTCAGGTCCACATGCTTGTACAAGCAAGTACTTCACTGACTGAGAGAGCTATTTACTTAAAATCCTACTTAATACAACTGTATTCCAATATTTTGGGTGCTATAGTGATTTCAAGTCTATATGAAATTTTCTTTTTCTCTGGAAAACATGAACCTGGGTATAGGTGTGTTTATGCTTTGGAAAAATCTATCTTAACATTGATACTAAGCTGGTGGCTAATGCCTTTTATCCCAGCACTTGGTTCGTAGAGGCAGGTGGATCTCTGTGAGTTTCAGACCAGCCTGATCTCCAAGAGTGAGTTCCAGGACAGCAAGGACTGTTACACAGAGAAACTCTGTATTGAAAACAAACAAACAAACAAACAAACAAAAAAACAAACGCAAAACCAAAAAAGATTGCTACTCCACCATTGCTTGAAAGATTTCTGTGAGCTTAACTATCAACAACTCCCTTTTTTGTAGGTGATAGAAATTGAGGATGCCTCACCTACCAAGTGTCCAATAACAACCAAATTGGTTCTAGATGAAGATGAAGAAACCAAAGAACCTTTAGTGCAGGTTCATAGAAACATGGTTATTAAATTGAAACCCCACCAAGTAGATGGTAAGAAGTTATTAAATGATTTAATCACTTTTAGCTAAATTTTACCTATATTTTGTTTTCTTCTGTTTGTCTAGCATTTTGCTAATCACTGGAAATACATTGTAGAACAATAATATGATTACAGCTGTTATAGATCTTACCAGAAAGGGAGAACAAGTTTTGGTGACTGCAAGCATAATGTTTTAAATTGGCAAGAAGTGCTCTTTCAAGTGGGAAGCAGAGCACATAGTGCTTGGCTAGAGCAGGTAGGAAGAAACACAGTTGACCAAAAGCTTTCTTAGGGAAGTGCCATTTCAGCATTTTGAAGTAAGTGTTTTATTGATTTTCTTACATTAGTATTAGGAAGTTATTCAACTGTTCCTATTCTCTGCTGTGTTACTATAGAGCTACTACTTTAATTTTAAATATATATATGAAGTAGTCCATAAGGGAAATTGAGCTGTTCCTACTTCTTGGATTACCAGCCCTGTTTATTGTTCAGTTTCTATTGCTCAACGAAGAATTTTCTTCCCGGAATAGTTTTCTGGTTGATTCTGTAGCCTTTAATGTGTATTTGATAGGAAGCTCTGCCGTCTTTGGTTAAAGTTTCTGTTTTTCAAGTATTCTTCCACCTTTTAAAGCTATCTTAAGGTATAGAGAAATCTAGTGTTTACTTTAGGGTATTTGAACAGACATCCCCTCGTTTTCTGCTTGTATTTTAGTTCTGCTTTACTTTAGCAGAAAAAAAAAACCCAGTTCTATTTATATTAAGAATGTCTTTAGTCAACAACAACAACAACAACAAAATATCTTTAGTGCCCATTGTTTTTTGAATGCTATTTCTTGGGTGTTGGAGAGATGGCTCAGTAGCTAAGAGTACTTGTTGCTCTTGTATGGCAGCTTGGTTCGATTCCCAGCACTCATACAGTATACATTTAGACACATAAAATAAATGTTAAAAAACAAAATCTAAAAGCTTACTGTTTCTTACAAGTTTTGGTTTCTCATTCTTAGGTGTTCAGTTTATGTGGGATTGCTGCTGTGAATCTGTGAAAAAGACAAAGAAATCTCCAGGTTCAGGGTGTATTCTTGCCCACTGCATGGGCCTTGGTAAGACCTTGCAGGTAAGAGCTATAGGAAATAAACCTAGGGCTCGAGAGATGTCTCAGTGGTTGAGAGCACTGACTGCTCTTCCAGAGGTCCTGAGTTCAATTCCCAGCAACCACATGGTGGCTCACAACCATCTGTAATGAGATCTGGTGCCCTCCTCTGGTGTGCTGGCATACATGGAGGCAGAATGTTGTATACATAATAAATAACTAAGTCTTTTTTTAAAAAAGGAAATAAACCTATTCATTTTGCACATATATTAATAAGTGTTTTGGATTCTGCTGTGTTTTAGGTGGGTGGTAGAGATACAGCAGTAAAGAAGAATAAGGTCCCTTCTCAAGTATTGTATATTGCATATTGTGGTGAGGAATGAAATTTAAAAATGTACTTTCTGATACTCTGTTAAAAGGGGAGGATCAAGAGTTAGGGTAAACATATTTAAAGAGATGGTGTTTGTGTATGCATATTCATATATGTGCATAAAAACAATGGAAAAAGACCATGAATTAGCTAGAGAGCAAGGAGGAGTATGTGCGAAGTTTCGGAGGGAAGAAAGGGAAGGAGGAGATGATACTATTGCTTTATAATCTCAAATAAAAGAAAAAGTTAAAAACCCAAATATTCTTGACAGCACTACAAAAAGAGTGATGTTTGTGTAAAGGTGCTGAGTGGTGGGAGTTGAGGCAGTGTGCTTGCAGCTGTGACTACCAACAGCTTCAAGGATACCAGGTGAAATTTGTTTTTTTCCCAAGACAAGGTTTCTCTGTGTAACATTCCTGATTGTTCTGGAACTTGATTTGTAGACCAGGCTATCCTCAAACTCACAGATCAGCCTGCCTCTATCTCCCATGTGCTGGGATTAAAGGCATGCACCACGACTGCCCGGCCTTCTTACTGAACTTTATAGTTTGTTATGGTAATAAAAGTTTAAAGTCCTTTTCACTACTAAAACTTCTTCATTTCTAGGACTGGTTTTAATGTTATAGTTTTTTATCTATATTTTGTATGGGTTTGGAATTATGATCTTGCTTTTTTTGGCTGGCTCATTATTTAAAGCAAACTGTGTAAATTGTGATTGTTTTTTTCTAATTTGTTTTGTGTATATTTAAATGAAAACGTAACTTTATTTACTTTATTGTAGGTGGTCAGTTTTCTTCACACAGTTCTTTTGTGTGACAAATTGGATTTCAGTACAGCTTTAGTGGTTTGTCCTCTTAACACTGCTTTGAACTGGATGAATGAATTTGAGAAGTGGCAGGAGGGACTAAATGATGATGAAAAACTTGAGGTAACATTTAGTTATGTTTCCTATTGAAGCAATAGCATGAGATTCCTATATGGAAAGAAGATTCTTAGTTACTAATGCACATTTCAGTGGCAGTATTTAAAACTCAGTTGTTTTAATAGCTACTGTTAAACCTTTATTTTTCAAGGTCTCTGAATTAGCAACTGTGAAACGTCCTCAGGAGAGAAGTTATATGCTACAGAGATGGCAAGAAGATGGTGGCGTTATGATCATAGGTTATGAGATGTACCGAAATCTTGCTCAAGGAAGGAATGTGAAGAGTCGGAAACTTAAAGAAATTTTCAATAAAGCTTTAGTTGATCCAGGTAAGGTACTGTCAGTGCTGACATGACAAAGCCAGTTGAAAAATATGTATTTATCTGTAATTTAAGAGTTATTAATTGAATACTTATTAAGTAGCCAGTACATTTTTCCTTTGTCCATTAGGTTTTATTTTTTCTTAGTTCTAAATATAATTTAAATAACATAAAATCATCTTTAATACTTTCAGCTATTGAGTTTTCGTGTTTTGATCTGAGGTTGGTGTATTAGAATTTTAACTATTGTATCATTTCAGCAGGTTTTTTTCAGTGTATCTTGTGAATGGTTTTAAACAGTTTTTAAAATCAGGCATTGTGGCATGTGCCTATAATCATAGCCTTCCCTATTTTGACAGGGATGTCTCTGTGACTAGCAGAGGGTCATCTTTGCCTTCTGATCCTCCTGCCTCCACTTCCTGAGTGATAGAATTATTGACATTAACCCTGTCACGTGGTTTATGTGATGATGTGGTACTACAGATTAATCCCAATGCCTCATGCATGCTAGGTCACATCTCCAGCCTGAAATTTAATTTTGAAGTAAGTTTTATATGCTGGGCATGGCAAATCATCTGTAATCCTAGTATTTCTGAAATGGAGGCAGTAAGATCATATGTCCATCTGAAATAGGATGGGGCATACACTAACGTAGCTTAGTAGGTGAAAGCTGTTATTCTGCACGCCTGATGATCTTAGTTCAATTTCTGGGAATTGGTGCAAGAATGGATTCCAGAATCAGTTCAAGATGCAATGATTTATTTTATTTTTAAATTTCATCTTACTTAGTCTGAGAGAGAGGGGAGGGAGGGGTTGAGATTATTGGAATGAGTAGAATGGATGAATGTAAACATATGTGTTCCATGGCTTGCATGTACACAACTTTTGGCACCTTTTCACCACCGTGGGTTTCTGTAATAGAGCTCATGCATTTGCAACTAGCCTCAGCACTTTAACTTACTAAATCATCTGTCTGGCTCCCTTTTATTTTAATGGTGGTCTGAATGCTATTGGAAACTGGAAGCTGGTATATAATTCCGTATGCTTCTGTTTTCTCTTCTTTGTCCACTACTTTGAGATTCTTAGACATTCTCTTTGGCTTCTAGTTAGTACATCTCGGATAGCAATTTACCAGTTATTTAACTCATGAGCACATTGCTGCTACTTCATGAATTTTTGCTTTCTTAGCCACCAACAAAGTTGCTACAGTTTTAGGTGAGAAGAGGAAGCTAAGAGAATATACGCAAAAGATTTAAAACAAGACTTAGTGTTATGTGACATAGACTGGAGGTAAAGAGACAGATCACCATAGAGCCAAGAGCAAAAAAATGTAAACAATTCTTGGAGAGACTAGTAGATCAGAGGACAAGCAGGAACTCTTAGGAACACAAAGGAGAGGAGGGCTAGTTAGCTGAGTAATGCCTCCAATTCTAAACCTTGTATGGAATTAAGTCTATTGCTGTTCAGCTTCCCAGCAAACAGTTCCAGGTGCTAGGTGTACAGTATTCAGCTTGTTCTGAAATTAATGTGTTTTTTTTTTAAATGTAGCCTAACATTCCTTTAGTAAATTCTGGTTAATGTGTAATACAATTCTAAATGTAGTTTTAGGTGATATGATGCTTATTTTACTTCAAAATGTATTCATTTACTTTAATTTTTAAGTTATTTTTAAAGTATTTTTTGTGTAAGTGTTTTGCCTGCATTTATTTCCATGTGGTACGGAAATAAATGTGTGTGTGGCACCTGAAGATGCCTGAACAACTTGTTAGGTCCCCAAGAACTGGAATTACAGAAAGTTATGAGCTGTCATTTGGTCCTTGGAACTGAACCTAGGTCCTTTATAAAGCAGCAAGTCCTCTTAGCCTTTGAGCCATCTCTCCGCTCCTCTTGTTAGTTAATTTTTAAGTTTAAATGTCTAGGTTATCCTTGTTATGACTTCAACAATACTTTGGTTTTCCATTAGTGTTTTGTTAAATTGTGTGTGTGTATGTGTGGGGGGGGGTGACAAGGTTTTTTTTTTCTACATAGTTGAGGTGGGTTTTGAATGCTTGATCCTTCCCCTGTCCTTGTCACTGTCCCTTAAGATTAGAGATAGTTTTAAGTCTCAAACTATTTATTTGTATTGCAATGAGTATCTTATAATATATACCATGTATAACATATACCAAGAGGAATGTGTTTAAAACATAAAATAGTCTCAGCATTTAGAGTTATTTTAAATAAACTGCAAATGTTTTATGACTTCTTGTAATTAGTTTTTATCATGTCCTTTTAAAAATACTTATTTTTATTTATATGTGTGGGTGTTTTTGCCTGCATGTATTTTTGTGCACGAGGTTCATGCCTGTTGCTCAAGGAGGCCAGAAAAATGTGTCAGATCTCTTGGAAATGGAGATATGGATGGTTGGGAGCCATGATTTAGGTGCTGGAGGTGGAAGCCAGGACCTGTGGAAGAACATCAAGTTTTTATAACCACTGAGCCACTTCATTATTCAGCCCCTATATTATTCCTTATAGAGTTTTGATATTTGTCTTTTTCATGTATATATAAATTCTTCTTTGTTTTTTGTGATAATTTTAATGTAATCTATAGCCAAAATATTATCTTTGAAGATATTTCATTCTAATTGTTAAAAGTGCTTAAGCATTTTAAAGTATCTTAGTTCTAAAAGTTATTTCTTTTTTTGTCATCCTCCAGAACATAGTTCTTTTTGAAAAACCCAGGTGTGTTGGGAGTGATCTTCTTCACTTGTATTTCTCTTGCTCTTTTTATGTTGGTTAAGTCTTTTGTTTATTTGTTTGCTTGTTTTTTCAGGCAGGGTTTCTCTGTGTAGCCCTGGGTGTCCTGGAACTTGCTCTATAGACCAGACTGGCCTCACACTCACAGAGATCCTTCTGTCTCTGTCTCCTGAGTGAGTGCTGAGATTAAAGGCATGTGCCAATATCACCTGGCTGTTGGTAAAATCTTTAAGCTTTAGTCTTCAAGGTTTATAGACCTTAATACTATTTATAGTAATACTTTAGTACTTGGCAGTGGTTGCTTTGATTAATACTAACCAGTGCCATTTCAACCATACATAGTGAGACATAAAATATGATTATGCTTGTAATAATGTTACTTTCTTTCAAGACCAACATTATAAAATGATTAACCATAGAACAGCCTTTTTAGTTTCCATGAACAGCCTTTTTAGTTTCATTGGGTTTAAATTAAGCATTGTTTTTGTATGCATTTTTATAGGCCCTGATTTTGTTGTTTGTGATGAAGGCCATATTCTAAAAAATGAAGCATCTGCTGTTTCTAAAGCTATGAACTCTATACGATCAAGAAGGAGGATTATTTTAACAGGAACACCACTTCAAAATAACCTAATCGAATGTGAGTTAATATATACCTTTATGCTCCAGAATGCTGTTGTTGACTCATATAATTTTTCACTGTTACCATTTTTCTTCCTTCTGTTTGTTGTAGTCCCTTACCATGATCTATAGTTGATTCTTCTGTAAAAGAACAACATTGCTCATAAGTGAAATGCTGTATGGATAGGAGTAGCATACCACAAGACATGTGCTGTTGTCATTGCTCAGATATAGATAAGGAAACTCAAATATTTGAAAAAGTATCAGAATTCTTTAATGATTGCTTTAAAATATACAAAATGTGTATGTGCTTATTCAGTGTGTCTTATAAGGTCATATATCCAGTTTGGAGGAAGTACTAGTAAGGAAACAAAAAGAGGCTGAATGTGGTTGTATACACCTTTGATCCCATCACTGAGGAGGTTTATCTTTATGAGTTCTAGGGTTGCCAATACTACACAGTGAAACCTCCCTTCCACTTGCAAAAAAGTATAAAAAGAAAGGCTGGTTGTGAACAATTTTGGAAGAGAAAACTGAAATATACAGAGAGGTGCCCTGTGAATATCCTTCATTTTCTTGGAATGGAACAGGAGCTTATTTAGCAAATTCCAGTTGTCATTATAGAGTTTCGTGTTTTCCATTTCATCAGGCTTTTTATTTGTTTGTTATTTTTTCCCCATTGTTCTTTTGTTCTCCTTACTATAGAAATGCTATTTTACATTGTGGTGCTGTTTAATATAGGGCAAGTGGTGGCACCTTTAAAGGCTTGCACAGCTGAATCAAGAACAGACTTATCTGCGTCATAGTAGCTTATTATCTACTTTTATTACTTTTATTTTGTATTTATTTTTCTTACAACATGCCCTCACTGACCATAAAATCATCATTATAGTTATATGTACTTGTTTTTTTCCTGTAAAGAATAGTGATTTAGAATCAATCACTTTTTAGAAGAACTAGGCCTAGGGTTTATGGATGATCTCTTTCAGTTTCTCATATGATTTATGTAGTTCTAGATCAGACTTAGAACCAGATATTTTCCTAAACTTGACTTTTTTTCCCCACATCCCTTCTGCCTCCGGTTTCCCTTCCCTTTATAATCTGAGGTTTTGGCATGAGCGATATATTGGGGAGTTTTTCTGGGTTTCCATCTTTAATGTTATTTATTAATGAATCAATATTTTGTCTCTTAGATCATTGCATGGTTAACTTTATCAAGGAAAATTTGCTTGGATCCATCAAGGAGTTCAGGAATAGATTTATAAATCCAATCCAGAATGGTCAGTGTGCAGATTCTACAATGGTAGATGTGAGAGTGATGAAAAAACGTGCTCATATTCTCTATGAGATGTTAGCCGGATGTGTTCAGGTACAGATGCTTCCATAATAAGAATACTGCCATCCCACATTATTTTCTGAGTTGAAGCTTCAACTACTTTTGTTTCTTTTTCTTTTTTAGTTTTACATCTCTTTAAAAATCTGCCATTTATTCATATTTGTAATATGTTTCACAGTTTAAGAACACAGTTGATTAATGCTCTTGCCCCATATATTGCTATGTTCATGTTTAAATTCATTGTCTTAAGACACACAGCTGTTATGATGAAAAAATTCTTTTTTGTACTATGGCATGGTGTTCAGAACCTCATTGTTTGAAATAGTTGTAGTAGAGGCTAGTATAAACTAAGAGTAGAACTGATTTTAAAGTAATCCTTAACATACCATTTTAGGGGCTGGCAAGATGGCTTAGTGGGTAAACTTGCTTGCTGCACAAGCATGGCAACCAGAGTTTAATCCCTGGAATTTCTGTAAAAGTGGAAAGAGAAAATTTACTCACAAGGTTGTCCTCTGGGCTCCACATTTATGCTGTGACACACATGTGGTTCATATATTCATTCACTCTTCCGTCATACATCCATTCACAGACGCACACACACATGCACACAATGGTTTCGTAACTTTCGGGTATATATTGAACAGGTTAGTAGTGTTATTTAAGTAAGACTATTGGTGAATCCATATTTTATAGATAGGTAAATATCTTGTTATCAATTCAGAAATTTAAATATCTACATTCTCTCTGAGGACACTAAACCCTAAGGGTGGCTATAAAGATGATCCACAGTGAAGCAGAATATCTTTTTGGATGGCTATAATGCTGTCATAGAAGACAGTTGTGTTTGATTAGGTTGGCTACATGTACTCATAAGTACTTTGTTTCTTTACTGCTGTTATTACCCAAGTAGTAAGTTGGGTTTTTTTGTTATTTTGTTTTGTTTTAAGTAGTTATTTCTATTCACCTATTATTAGTATTATTTTCTGTCCCTACAGTAACATGGTTCCATTGGTGTTTCTTTTTCTTTTTCTTTCTTTCTTTTTTTAAAGCATGACTTATTTTCTTAAAGGGACAAACATAGCTTCAGAAGTTATGTGTTAGTGTTTGGCATAATTCAGATTGTCTTAGAATTTGAGTTTTGTGTGAATGTGTGTGTGTTTTCCCCCTTTTTCTCCTTTGAGATGGGTTTTCTTTTTAGCCTAGGCTGGATTGGAAGCCTTGATCTTCCTGCCTCAGCATCTCAAATGTTAGGATCACAGGCATATGCCTCAACAGTTGGCTACGTGACACTTTTATTTTTTCCGAGACAGGAGGTTCTCTGTGTAGCCCTGGCTATACTGGAACTTGCCAGGCTGGCCTCGAATTCACAAAGATCTGGCTGCCTCTGTCTCCAGAGTGCTGGGATTAAATGTGCACACTACCACTGCCCTGCCTATGTGACACTTTTGATTCCCATGACACTTTTCATGATTTACATGAAAAGCAAGTCATTTTTGATAGTATTACTTACCTCATGACTTCTCCTACTTATACTTTTTTTTTAAATACCGAAAAGATTATCTTGAGAACTTGAATTTTATTAAACGATCACATGTAACCACTTTATTTTAAAATCTGATGGGCATGTTGCAGTATCTTTTTTTTAAACCAATTTATCATTATATAGTCATATGACATATTAAGTATAGTCATGTGTGGTTTCTGTTACAACTTGAGAGGGTAAATATCATTTAGAAAGTATTGACTATGTGTCTTTCAACTCCCAACAAATGAGAGCTCTTAAAGTTTTTATATGTTTAGATAACTGATTTGCATTCTGTCTTGTTAATTGCAGAGGAAAGATTATACAGCATTAACAAAGTTTCTGCCTCCAAAACATGAATATGTATTAGCTGTGAGAATGACTGCTATTCAGTGCAAGCTCTATCAGTACTACTTAGATCACTTAACAGGTAACAAATGCATTCAGTTGTTTTCATCTTCTGTATGAATATGCTCTTGGTAATTTTGCCATTTTTAAGTTTATTTCATATTTTTTACATTTGAATGAAATAAGTGTGCTTAAGACATACATAGATCTAATCTACATGGGAAGTAGAAAAATACAAGATTTCCTGAGTAAATTGGGAGCATGGGGACTTTGGGGGAGTGTTGAAGTGGAGGGGAGCAGAGAAAAATGTAGAGCTCAATAAAAATCAATAAAAAATTGCAATTAAATTATAATTAAATTAAAATTACTATCCAAGTAATTTCTTTAAGATTGTTCAAGGGACAATCTTAAAGCAATAATTGTTTAGTTGATGTGCTCTTCAACTAAACATTGTATATATGGGAACCTCAGCTTGATTTTCAGCACCGCCAACAATATGCAAGAAAATGCCCACAAGTATCTGTGTATTATGTGAATAAAGCCTTTAATTAGTTAAGAACTAGTTCAGGTCAGGCATGGTGGCACACGCCTTTTAGTCATAACTCTGGGGAGATAGAGGCAAGTGGATCTCTGAATTTGAGGTCAGCATGGTGTACAGGGTGAGTTCTAGGAAAGCCAGGGCTCCACAGAGAAACCCTGCCTTGAAAAAAACAAAACAAAACAAAACCAAAAAAGGGTTACTTCAGAAGAATTACACATGCGGAGTAAATCTGTAAAAGAAAACAAAAAAATTTAGAGTAATTTTAAAAATATTCTTCTACATTTGTATGAAAAAGTATGTAAATTACATCCATGAAATTGTGTCTTAGTTATCAAGTTCACAAGGTTTGAAGGCAAAATCCAAGGCAAACCATATTATCCTCTCCATGTTATAATTTAAAAAAACAGAGAAATGTTTAAAATGTTGACTGAAGTACTGTTAATTTATTCTTCTCGTTATCCTTTTAAAAACTAGGATGCACAGGTATTATTATCTATGTGTCCTACCCAGTATACTTGATGTTATACTTCTTTACGTAACAACCTGCTCTCTCGTTTGGAATTAGGTTTCTACTTATTGGCCCTAACTGATGAATACATATAATAAGAATAATAAATATAGGTGAAAAGTTGCTCTTTAGCCCACCTGCATATAGTTATTGATTTAAAAAGAAGCTAGACTCTGTGGCTCATACCTATAATGAAAGTGTTTAGGAGGTGACAGCAGCAGGATTAGTAGTTCAAGGCCATTGTCTTCTGTTACATAGGGAGTTGGAAGCTCACTGAGATGAGATGCATAGACATCTTAAGAGAGATGCTTCTTAGCTGGGAATGGTAGCAGGCATCTCGCTGTGAGCTCCAGGCCATCTGGTTCTACATAATGAATTCTGGGACAGCCAGCTGCTTAGTCAGACCAGGTTGGGGGAGTAGGCAAGAGGGAGGGAGACACAAAAAGATGGAAAGGGAGAAGTGGGGCAAGCTTGACAGTAAGAAAACCTAGTAAATGTCTCATCTGAAAAAAATGAAAAACAAAGCTGGTTGGGAACAATGGTGGTCTTTAATTCCAGGACTTGGGAGACAGAGGCAGGCAGATGTCTGAGTTATAGGCCAGCCTGGCCCACAAAGTGAGTTCCAGGAAAGCCAAGACTGTTAAACAGGGAAACTCTGTCTCAAAAAACTAAAAAACAAAACTAACAAAACTGAGCAGGAATCACCGTCTCTCTCCTCGCTTCTTCTTAGCCTCTTCTGCCTCCCTTTCTTTTTTCTCCAACTCACCTTTCTCACTTTCAGATATGGTCTGCCTGTGTTCACCTGGCTGTCTTGTACTCTTGGACAATCTCATCCCATCCTCTCAATGAGGTTATCACACAC
Source organism: Microtus ochrogaster (assembly GCF_000317375.1). Lineage (NCBI taxonomy): Eukaryota > Metazoa > Chordata > Mammalia > Rodentia > Cricetidae > Microtus > Microtus ochrogaster. Next base: position 1,598,979 of record NW_004949163.1, read on the forward strand.
ATCCATTCATTACCTCATTCAATGAATTACCAAAAATGTGAAGGACCTGTATTTAAGAACTAAAACTAACCTGACATGGTGACACTTGGCCTGTGATCCAGGTACTCATGAAGCTGCAGCAGGAGGATCTCAAGTTTGATGCCAGCCTTGGCTTCCTAGCAAGTTCCATATCAGCGTATGTTACAGAGTAAAACCCTGTCTCAATTGATAAAAAAGATGAAAGATAAGTTGTGATAAGAGGTAACCTAACTGAATCCTGTCTAATAAGGTACTTATATCTAGAACATATAAAACAGACTTTTACAACTCAGTCATAAATGCACATTCCTGCCTAGTGTGGTAGTATGCACATATAATCCCAACACTGAGGAGGCTAGAATAGGAGAATCATGAACTTCAGTCCAGCCTGAGTTAATAAAGAAAGTATCTCAAACTTCCCCCTCCTGCAAGCTCTGGTAGGTATTAAAGAATCAAGAAGACTTTTCTTCAAAGAATATAAACAACTGGCATTTACTATATTATTACTTAGGAAATGAATCCAAGGTAGGCACACAGTGTTGGATCACTATACGTGAAATAGGATATGATAAAAGAAAAGTAAAGCCGGGCGATGGTGGCACATGCCTTTAATCCCAGCACTCAGGAGGCAGAGGCAGGCGGATCTCTGTGAGTTCGAGACCAGCCTGGTCTACAGAG
>NW_004949163.1:1599774-1607499 GCF_000317375.1 Microtus ochrogaster
GTGAGTTCGAGACCAGCCTGGTCTACAGAGCTAGTTCCAGGACAGGCTCCAAAGCCACAGAGAAACCCTGTCTTGAACCCCCCCCCCAAAAAAAAGAAAAATAATTAAAAGTAAAAAGTGGCCAAGATTTAGGATTATTCACCAGTTCTAATCCTAGATGTATACACAATTGAAATGAAGTTTTAATTTCAATGTTGATCGTAACATTTTTTATAAATACATACCCAAGTGCAGAAACTATGTTTGTTAACAAAATGAATGGATGATGGGTAATATTTGGCAATAAGGAAGCCATGCATAAGTTTATGATCCTGCTTATATGAAACATCATGTATTGGCAAATCTACAGATTCATTAGATGCAGTTTGGCTAAGGGCTATGCAAAGGAGGGGATGAGGAGGTTGAGGCTAAGTTGTATAGTGTTTTGTAGTGGTGATGAAAGTATTTTCAAGCTGAATTGTGGGGTTGAGGTGTAGCTCAGATGCATGGAGCTTAGCCAGCATGTGTTTTACTCTAGAATCAATACCCACCACTACAAAGACAAAACCAGCAAAGGCTTTTTAGCAGCCAAAAGTCTTTGAATTGTGACAATGGTTGTGAGTAGAGTAAAAGTCACTGGATTTTATACTTTTAATTTGTAATTTCATGCTGTATATATTATATCTCTGTAAAACTTTTTAGGGGAGAAACAAGGTCTTGATGTATATATCAGGATGATTTTGAACTCATGATATTCTGTTCTGAGCTTTGAGTACTGGAAGGAAGTACAGGCATGCATTGTATTCCCATACTTAATAAGTCTTTGAAAGGAAAACACAGTGACTTATCTTCAAAAGTTATATTCAGTTATTCTGTTGTTTATTCTTTATGACTTCAGAGTCCTATATAACATCAAGATTTCCTGTAGCATTTCTTTAAACTGTATTTGCTTTACCTGAGCATTCCAGTTGCTATGCCCCAATAATTCCTTCATCTTTTTTTGACATTTCTTTTTGTTTTTACGAATGCTTTCCTGTTACCCTGTGACCAGAAGCACTTTTGACCATAGTTCCTGATATTCCTTTGACTAAGGATTAATTTTCCTCAAGAAATTGATGTTTTTCTTAAGCAGTCAGCCTGAAGATTTTATTATTCTGGTATCCTGTAGTACAATTTATAAATCAAACACAGCTTGTGTTGAACTGTTTGGTGGTACAGACAAGATTTCTGTACTATCTCTAATCTTACTTCTTTCGTCAAATATTGAAGTAAGAACATCATGGTTTTTAACAATTCCTTTAGAGGACAGTTCAGCAATGATGTGTAATGCCTGAATATTGAAGCCAATTAGCAAATGATGGAACTGCATGATTTCTATTTCAACTGATGTAAAACGTGTTTGCACATGAAAAGTAAGCCAAATTCTTCAACTTTCTAGACCTGTGTTGATGAGATAATTTAATATCATATTTTTTTCAGTTATTTGTGAATATATAGAATTCTCTTGGGTACTTTGTATTAGGTATGTGATGCCTTGGAGATTTTTTTTAGGTCATCTTAAGTGTTTATTTTCACTAATTGACCCAGAAATATTAGAGGGTATAAAATCAGATTTTTGTGTTAAAGGAGATTATTTCATCAGTGCATATTTTGAGATAAACTAATTGTAGAACTAACTCCTATAAGGTGTTTCCATATTTCTTTTAGTTGGTTTTTCCCTTGCCTTTTTTTTTTTCAAAATGTGCTTTCTCTATAACAGCTTTCTGGCTTTCCTGGAACTTAACAGAGATCTGGCAGCCCAAGCCCCCCCCCCCCCCCAAGTGTTAGGATTAGAGGCTTTTGCCACCACCATCCAAGCCGGCCTCAAAGTTTCTGTCTAGCTAGGAATGTCTTTAAATTTATGATTCACTTGCCTCTGTGTCCCAAATGCTGAGATCATAGGCTTGTGCTACCATATTCCTTTTCAGTTCTGTTTTCAGATTCTCCTGTTACCCTGACACTTACCATGTAGACCAGATTGGCCCCCAACTTGATTCTGCTTCCTGAGTGCTGTGATTAAAGGTGTGCACTGCCACATCCAATTTTTCATTTTTTTATTACATTTATTTTTTAAGTGTATGTGTACATACTTGTACCATGGCACTCATGTGCAGGTTAGACCACAGCCTGTAATGCTCAGTTCTCTGCTATCTTATGTGGGTTCTGGGGATCAAGTTTAGGCTTAGTAACATGTGCCTTTCCCAGCCCCACATTGGCCCCAAGTTTCCCCATTTTTAATGCCCTCATTTTTCTTCTTCCACCAATATGGCCAAGAAACACAAAAGGCTTTTAGTGATTCCTAGAATAGCTAAGCAGATCATCATTGGACTTAAATGAGCAACATTATGAACTATACTTAAGACACGCTTAATGTATACATCTACATAGCAAGAAAATTAATATAGCTGATCAAGCATGCCTGTTTTTTTCTCATACATTTTGTATATAGAAATAATACCTAAAATACACTCTTAGCAGTTTATAGTATACAATACATTATAGTCCTTATGCTTATTATTATGTCTGTAGAACATTATCATATGTGATTGAAATTTTATACCTGTTGCCCTCCATTCCTTCATTTTCCCCAGCCCTTTGCTTCTCCCAATTATTCTGTATTTCTGTGGATTTCAGGTCTTTGATTTTTTTTCCCTCCCATAGTAATAAGAGCACTATTATTTGTCTGTCTTTACCTAGAATATTTTCCTCTCCTACCCTCATTTGTATTTTGTTCAACATAATTTTTGCAAGAAGCCATTTTGAGTTGTCATAGTTGGAAAGAATTGCTGGAGTCCTATCTGCATGGAGCAACACTTTATCTATTTGTAATAGATAAAGGGGCCATGAATACAATTTAGGACATTTCAAAAATATAAAGGAAAGTATGTATTTTTAGTGACCTTTTTAATTAAAATTGCAGTGAGCCCCCCATTATGGGACCTGATAAAAGATTATAGTTTGTGTTAGTAGTTATGACTTTGTTGTGACTAAAATCAGAACTTTTTATTTGCTATTTCTACTGATATTATAGTAATAAACTTTTCAAAATTTTAGATACTTTAATTCCTGTATTTTATCACTTCTTTTTCTTTTTTAATTCTATTATTTTAAAGAAAACAAACTATCTCTTTTCATTTTACATATCAATCCCAGTTCCCGCTCCCTCCCATTCCCTTCTCCATTCCCCCATCCACTCCTCAGAGAGGCTCAGGCATATTGCTTTGGGGGAAGGTTAAAGGCCCTCCCTACTATATCTAGGCTGAGCAAAGAGAATGGTCCAAAAAAGCCAGTACAAGCAGTAGAGATAAATCCTGGTGCCATTGCCAGTGGCCCCGCAGTCTGCCCCAGCCTTATCATTGTCACCCACATTTAGAGGGTCTAGTTTGGTCCTAAGCTGGTTCCTTCCCATTAGCTCAGGTAGACTGTTTCAGTGGATATACCCACCATACTCTTGACCTCTTTGTTCATATTCTTGCTCCTCCCACTCTTCAGCTGGACTTTGGGAGCTCAGCCTAATGCTCCACTGCAGGTCTCTGCCTCTGTTTCCATCAGTTGCTGAATGAAGGTTCTATGGTGATATTTAAGATAGTCATCAACCTGATCACAGGGCAAGACCAGTTGGGCCAGGCTTCTTGCTAGCCCCATAATGACTCCCTCAATCAAAATATCTCTTTCCTTGCTCTCCATCTTTATCACTTCTGTCTTAGTTAGGATTTCTATTGCAGTGAAGAGACATCATGACCATTACAGCTGTGAAAAGAAAAAAGAAAAATAGAAAAACATTTAATTGGGTGTTCTACAGTTTGAGAGGTTAGTCTTATACCATCATGACAGAACATGGTGCTTGCAGGCAGACATGTGCTGGAGAAGGAGCTGAGTAGAGAAGGAGCTACATCTTTATCCAGGAAGTGAAGTGAGATACTGGGCGTGGCCTGAGCATGTATGAGACCTAGCATAGAAGCACCATTGTGGAAATGGAGAATTCTTGTGTCTTCAACTGTGGTTTCTTTTTGTTAGGTGTAGGTAATAGCACTGAAGGTGGAAGAGGAAAGGCAGGTGCAAAGCTCTTTCAAGACTTTCAGATGTTAAGTAGAATTTGGACTCATCCTTGGTGTTTGCAGCTGGACTACATTAGCAAAGAAAATAAGGTAAATTAAGTACCTCAAATTATTTAAATGTTATTTTTTATATTCTCTCTCTGAAGTAACTTTCTGTTTCATTAATTCAGCCTCTTTTACTTTTAGTTCACTTTTATTTCTTTTTATTGCCATTGAGAAAGGGTCTTACTCTATATCACTGGATGACCTGAAACTAAATGTGTAGTCCACTTTAGCCTCCAACTTGTGGCTACCATGCCTATTTCTATGTTTTGAATTCATTATACTTATAGAATCATTAAATGTTTATGTGTTGGCTTTGAACCCAATGGAGTTATAGTCCCAGTCCTAAAAGTTTTTGTATTGAGCCCTTTTAACTTTTTTTAGAGGGGTAGAGGCATATCTTACTACTTGAATACTTCTATTAAGCACAGGGTCCTTAGTTTTGATCCCCAGTGACAACATGTGCTTGCATGAGTGCACGTGCACACATGAATGCGCGCGCGCGCACACACATACACTGGAAAAAATGCAAAAAATTAGGCTGGGAATGTAGTTCAATAGGTAGAGTGTCTAGCATGCATAATACTCATGGATGTTGAGAACCAGGCAAAGTAGCATGCATCTCTAATCCCAGCACCTAGCAAGTGGAAGTAGGATGATCTGAGTGTCATAGTCATCTTGGATATATAGGGAGTCCATAGTACAGCAAACCCTGTCTCCACAACAATAAACAAACAAAACCCCTGCTGGGTATGTTGACACACACATTTGTACTCTCAGCACTTGGAAGGCTGAGGTAGTTAGATCAAGCATTGTGAGGCCAGCTTTGGCTGAGGCTTGTCTTAATTCTTTTTTTTAAGTTTGGAATAATAAATATATTTATTGAAAGATTAGAAATTAATCCAGTTTCTCCTAATTTTAATATCTTGTATAGCCATAGTAACTTATCTGAGCTAAGAAATTAATTGTGCTACAAAACAACAAACTTTGTTTCTTCATGTTTCTAGTGCCTTTTTTTTTGATCATCCCATAGAGGACCTTTTGTACAATCCCGTTAAAAAGCCATTATTTCTTCCCATCTTCAATAGTTCCTTAGTCCTTATTTATTGATGTTGGTTAATTTAAGTGAAATGAAATGCTTGAATTTCCAATATATTCTGAAATGGGCTACTAAAACATATGTCTCTTTTTGTTTAGGGTTATTTTGATGAAGATAGTATGGATGAATTTATAGCTTCAGATTCTGATGAAACCTCCATGAGCTTAAGCTCAGATGAGTATGCAAAGTAAATTGAGTACTTTGTTACCTATGCTGATATATTCAAAACCCTGTACTTGTGGTTGTCGGCTAAGAATTGACTTTATAGCTTTAATATGTTTTCTTAACATGAAATTTTCTTTCTTTTTGTTTTAGGAAGAAGAAAACAAAGGGTAAAAAAGGGAAAAAGGATAGTAGCTCAAGTGGAAGTGGTAGTGACAATGATGTTGAAGTCATCAAAGTCTGGAATTCAAGATCTAGAGGAGGTGGAGAAGGAAATGTGGACGAAACAGGAAACAACCCCTCAGGTTCTGTGAAGCTAGAGGAAAGTGAGTGTAATGAATGTTGCCTTTCTTGCGGAACCTTGACTTAGACCATGTTAGGTCATTAGTGCTTTTTTTGTCCTTTGTTACCCTAATGTTGATGCAAAGGAATTTCTTTGCTTAGGTTATTAAGAACCTAAAATGAAAGAGGGCACAGAGTTGCAACAATTTCCAACTAATGTTTAGTTGTAGGCAATTCATTTTTTTCCGTCTGGTATTTTGGAGGGAGGACAAAAGGAAAGGTAGTTGTTAAGTTGATTTTATAAACCTGCACTCAATTATTCTGATTCTGTGTGTAACTAACAGTTCTTTAGTGATACTGCAATGTCATTGGTAAATTTAGGTTTATAAATGAATTGTAGAACTACCATTCAGGCCCAAATATGTCTAATCGCAAGGATTTCCACTTAACTACATAGGAAATCTGGAAGCATTTCAGGTAATGAATTGTGTATATTAGAATGAATTTTAATCATTTAGGTTTTCTTTCTTTCAAATTCTTCATAGTCTATAATTACCTGCTTTGGTTTCCTCTACAACATGTGCTGTTTATTTTGCTGTTTTTCTCTCTCTTATCTGAAAGTAAAAAAGTCTTAGAGTTTACTGTCCAGTGGGTTCAGCTCTTCTCCCCTTGTATATGCTGAAGAATTAGTGTTTAGCCATTCTATGTTCTCTGTAGGAGTTTTGAAGCCTGGACCAAATATCAGATTATTTCAAATACTGCACTTGTAAATGGCTCTAAATATTTGGCATTGGGAAGCTCTAGAGCCCAGTAGTTAAGCATCAGTGAGGAGGAAAGCAGTGTGGGTGACAGCTGGATGATCTTGTGATCAGATAAGCTTGAGTGAGCAAAGGTCTGCAGCTGACTAACTCAGTGACTCCTCTATAAACGCTTCTCTTTTCAGTACCTCTGTGGAATAGACAGGTGGCAGCCTAACCACAAACCCTGGATTCTCCAAATCAGGGGAGTCAGAGATTTAAACTACAAAATTTCCCTTTTTTTCTTCTCTCTGGCTACTCCATCTATTAAAGCAGCTTTATCTGCATTCATCTTCCTAATAGAATTAAAAGAATATTTTCATTAAAACAGCAAAACCTGTTCTTATAGAGTTAATGCATTGGAAAGCTGCTTCTGTCTCCTTCTGTGCGTGCTTCTCCCCCCCTTTCTGCTTATAGTTTTGCAGTCTCTCTCTATATGTGTGTTCCTGGAAATAATTGTATGGAAATATGGTTACTGAATTGTTCAGTGCTGTAAATAAGTAACATGGAAGTCAGAGGGGTGGGAGAATTGAAGCGGGAAGGCAATGGCGATAGACTTGATGCACGTATGAAATTCTCAAGCAATAAGATATTAACTTTAAAAGTTGGCCAACGTTCCTTTTATCACCAAGAAGTACAAGTGGTATGTGTGGCTGGATTGCTTTTAAAAATGCTTAGCTGCTTCCATTCTTTTTTTCAGGTATGTTTTCTGAAGTATCTCTTTTTTTTATATATGCTCTAATGTGAAGGACTTGGGCACTGGAGCAGGGTGTAGAAGGCAGTATGGTGTGTCCTTGAAAGAAAGCAGAAAAAGTTATGAGTTCCAAAAGACAAGTTTTGACTGCTAGACTATGGCTTTTGTTTTTTAATGTCTGTGTGAAGTTAAGTAGAAGTTACTTATTTGTAGATATATTTTGTATTTTGTAGCATATATATATATATATATATATACACACATAAGCGTTCTCTAGGATAGATGGTAAAATACAACTTTGTTCTTTAGATTTAAATGATCTTCATTTAAGAATATACTATATTTGTTTTTATCCAAGTGATTGTATAGTTTGTAAAGGAAGAAGTTCTATTAGGGCTCACAATTCTAGAGGCTGAGCTTCCCATGTTTGCATGTATGTAGTGAGAGTCTTATGCTGTTCACCTTGTAGAAAATAAGAGACCAAATGGGCACTCAAGGAGCAGATAAAACACAAAAGGAATTATAATAATTCTCACAAGATGACTCCCTCCTTTAATTCCTCTATCTATCTAT
>NW_004949163.1:1607599-1630135 GCF_000317375.1 Microtus ochrogaster
CTATCTATCTATCTATCTATCTATCTATCTATCTATCTATCTATCTATCTTCTGAGATAGGGTTTTCTTGGCCTCAAACTCATGATCTTCCTGCCTTAGCCTCCTCAGTTTTATCGGTGTTCACCATTACATTATTCTGGTTTATTCATCTGCCTTAACAACCTAACCATCTCTTGGGAATCAAAATTTAAAATGAGTTTTAGTGAGGGGGAAAACCATATTCCAGACCATAGAACTGTGCTGCTGCTGGTTTTCTCCCCCCCACATACACTTTAGTTGTCTGTCTGTCTCTCCCCTTTCCCTTCTTACCTCTGTTATTTATTTTATGTGTATAGGTGTTTTGCCGACATGTTAATGGTTTTTCCCCTTTAAAATGTACAGTGAACGATTACTCCATATACAATAGTAGTCCATTTATTTAAATATGTTTAGAAGGCATCTAGAAGTTTTGAGTAAGTGTATTGCTTTTTAACACATCATATTCTGTGCCTTCTATGATTCTTCGAGGTTCTAGAACATATATAAAATAGTTGTGAATTCATTGAGTTCCCGATAACATGTCATGCATCTTTACACAGCACAGAGTTATAACAGAAGTTATAACTAAATTATGTGGATGATAAAATAAGAAAAATCAGTGTGACATACTTGTTTATGAGTTTTAATTTTATATACTGCTAAGGATTTGTTTGTTTTTGAGACATAAGTTCTGTGTAGTTTATGCTGGCTTGGAACTTGCAATCTAACAGAGACTTGCCTTGAACTTGAAATTATCCTTACTTAACCTCCCTGCTACTGGGATTAGAGACATGGTCTACCATGCCAAGCCAGAATATCTATTACTTAGAGTAGCCCATAGGTTTCTGTATTATTTATTTTAGAGAAAGGGTCCAAGTTGTTGACATGTATCTGAGTATGATCTTGAACTTCTGTTCTTTTATATCTATCTTCAGAGTGTTAGTTAGGCTTATAGATAGATGCCATGATACTTTATTTTTGCAGTGCTGAGGATGGTGACCAGGGGTTCATGTATGCTAGAAAAACATTGTACCAGCTAAGATAATAGACTATTATTATATTTAGTAGGAGCAAAATTAGAATGGAAGGGCTAAAGTCATGGTTCAATGGTAGTTCACATGTTTAGCATTCAGGATTCCCTGGGTTTGATCCTCAGTTACCCACACAAAAAAGAGTGGAATTTGTTCTGTTTGCTTGGAAATTATAATTACTTTCTATATAGCTTCACATTTTTACTTTCTGCTAGCATTTTTGTGTTCTGATGATTTCATATTAAAATTATTTTAGTGCACTATTCTCCAGAAGCATTGGCTGTTTGCTAGGTGACTGATTATAAAAAGTGTTCACATTTGTTTAATAAGTTATGTTCCAAGGTCCTCAAGACTGTGTCCAAGCTCATTGATTGACTAGAACGTATCAGAAAATCCAGGGGCTGGTCATATTCAGGACTATGGTTTATTATAACACAAGGTCAACAAAGAGAAAAGGACATGGAGTAAAGTCCAAAGGAAACTTCTAAACATCACTCCATAACTTAGTTTGTGTTTCAGTTGCTGTGAAGAGACACCATGACCATGACAGCTCTTTTAAAGAAAACTCACATTTTACACAGATGGCCCTGGTTTATCTTGTGTGTCACAGAAGAAAATGAACAGGCAAATCTCTTTAATAGAGAGATTAGAAGGGAGGTTAAATGGTGTGCAGAACTGGTTGGAAGTTGGAGGTGAGGAGTGGTCAGTATTCAAAGTGTACACATGTATAATTGATAAAAGCAAAATAGAAATATTTTTAAAACATGGTTGGCAAGATAGTATAAGCTTGCAGACTTGAGTTTGATACCAGAAACCCACATAAAGGTGGAAGGAGAGAATAGACTTCACACAGTTGGCCCCTGACCCCCACAGATGAGTCCCCCTATGTCAAACACAATAAGTACATTTAAAATTTTTCTTTTGTTTTATGAGATAGGGTTTGTCTGTAGCTTTGGAGCCTGTCCTGGAACTAGCTCTTGTAGAGCAGGCTGGCCTACAAGTCTTGGAGATCCGCTGCCTCTGCCTCCTGAGTGCTGGGATTAAAGGCGTGTGCTGCCACTGACTGGCACATTTTTGAATTTTAAAAAGAAAATAATACAATACTAGAAATATTAACCTTAGGAAAATTTTATGACTAAAATTGCTAATAAGCAGCCTGGGGAAAGTGAGATCACAAAACAAACAGCATAGCTAGATTCTCAAGAAAATAAGATTCTATAAATACTGGCTAAAGACTCTATAAAGTTGGTATGTTGCACTGTTGTAGGAATCATCGTGTAACTTTGTGGTATAAAATGCATGGTATATGAGAAAATATAGCCTCAGCATTGAACATTCCTTTTGCTTTCATAGAGAAACATTTTATCTTACAGACAGAACGTTAATAACAGATTACATAATCATGTAGTTGCATACTACATGGCAGTTAGTGTGACTGGATCAAAAAACTAAATGACACACACAAATAACTACATTTCGCGTGAGAAACCACACTGAGCAATAATTTGCAGAACGATACAAGCAGGATGGTACTATTTGTCCACAGTTTAAAATGCCAACCAAGATGATGCACAGTTTAGGGCTATACTTGGAGTAGAAGAGAAATGACAGATATATAGAAAGTAGAGGATTAGTTCGGTCTTAGAAAAAGCAGCGAAAATGAACTATATCTTAGACTCATCTGTACTAAGTACAGTTAAAACATTGATGAAGATTAGAAATGAAACACAGTTCACTGTGCTCTATGCTTTTTATAACATTAAGATTTAAAATACTTTGCAACAGAGTTGAAAGTGTAGAAGCATGTTAACCTAATATTTTTATTTTGATTCTAATTACATTTAAATTATCTAGCAGATTATTTCCTATACTTTCTTCTTGTTTCTTTTATGGCCAAATTTTCTTTTAAACTAAAAACACAATGGTTTAGTGTGAGTGGATGATTTCTCAGGTCACTGTTTGGGTTTACTGGCACGGGGAAGAGATTTTCTTCCTTGTTCTCTCTGTCTCTGTTGTTTCGTGTCTTTCATAGTATATTTTCAGGGTTTTAGTTTTTTATGGTCTGTGGGATTTCCACCTCTTATAATCTCGTTCTGACCTCCTCAGCCCTGCTTGTAGCATCCGTCTTCTTGAATTCTGTCAGAATCCATCTTTTGCTTGCTACCACCTTGTATATCTCCAACCTTCATCTCTTCCAATTCAATGCCCTTTCCTCAGTGTAGAGCTTTCTCTTGTGATAGCCTTCGTGGTCATCTGTCTGTCCCTGTACCAAATATTCATCAGTCCCTTAACCCTTCTTACTCTGGCTTATTTTGCTCCTTTTGGTCTCATTCAGTTTTTTTCCTGATTAATATACTTACTTATGTTCTATTTATTTTATTTAGGTAAAACTACTTCCACTTCTAATCCAAGTAGTCCAGCTCCAGATTGGTACAAAGATTTTGTTACAGATGCTGATGCTGAGGTTTTAGAGCATTCTGGAAAAATGGTACTTCTTTTTGAAATTCTTCGAATGGCAGAAGAAATTGGGGATAAAGTGTAAGCTTTTTCATATATCTATTATATAAATGAACTTTCTAGTATACTTACAATTGTTTATAAAGCTTATTTAAATAAATCTAGTGTTTTCTTCTCATGTAAAGTATATTTTATTATTATTACAATGTAATGAAAGTATAAACAGTGTGTTTCTGAGTACATAATCAAGTTTTTTCTTCAGTGCTTCAGGGTTTTTACTGTATAGTTCAGGGTGGTCTTAAACTCAATAATCTTTCTGCCTTCGCTTCCCAGGTCCTGGGATTAATTGGTAAATGTTATGTTTTGGTTTAGAAACAATAGGAATTGATAGATTAAATATGGGCAAGAAATAATCAAAGATGACTACTAGATCTGCAATTTAGATGTCTGATGGATTATGGTATTATTTACTAAAATAAAGAGGGCTATAGACTAAACAAGTACAATATAAGAAATAAAGAATTTTTTCTTTGAGCCATGCTAAGTTTGAATAATTTGTTATTCATGAAAGATGAAAAGTAGGAAATAGATACTTGAGTTTAGAGTTTGTACAGGAGAAGAAATGATACTACAGATATGTTTTTCTGTTATCAATTTCTGTGGTTTAAAAACAATTTGAGAGCTTAGGTGTGTCTATAGCTAGTGGTAGAGTGCTTGCCTAGTGTATAGAAGACTACTGGGCTTGATCATTAGCACCTTCAATTTTTTGGATATTATCTGTCTTACTCACTTTCTCATTGTTGTAACAAAATACCTGATAGAAACAGCTTAAAGGAGAAGCATTTTTTCATGGTTTCAGAGGGATTTTTAGTCCACTCATTATAAAGGGATATGCATGACAAAGGCAGTGTGTAGCTGCCATTTTTCACAGGGACCAGGAAGTAGATAATAAAGTCCATCTATCCCCAGTTATCTGTTTTTGTGGGTATTGCTTTTTAAAAGTTTCTGATTACATACGTGAATGTTGCCTGTGCTATAGCACATGCGAGGAAGTAACAAGAATACTTTGGGAATTGGATCTTTCCTTCCATCATTGTGGAACCCAGGAATTCAACTCAACTTGTCTGGACTGATGATGGCAAGCTATTTTACCCACTGAACCATATAGTCAGTCTTATATTGCTATTTATATTTCCTTTCTTTTCTTTTTTTTTTGGGGGGGGGTGGTGGTTTGAGACAGGGTTTCTGTTTGACTTTCAAGCCTGTCCTGGAACTAGCACTTGTAGACCAGGCTGGCCTCAAATTCAAAGATCCTCCTACCTCTGCCTTCCAAGTGCTGGGATTAAAGGTGTGTGCAACCACCACCCCGCTGCTCTTTGTATTTTCATATGAAATGCTAATAAAGTAGGTAAAACCAAAATGTCTTGTGCAAGTATAAACATTTTTTTTGTCAATCAGATATCAACTTTTCTTTGTTATTTGCAGCTAGGAAACAGTTATTAGTATTTTGACATTTGTTCTAGTGATTCTTAAGTTCTTTGCGTGGTTCTTAGCTCAGTGATCCCCAGACTAGTCTTACTTGCTTATTGGTTCAGGCTGACTTCTTGACTAGAATAATTGTTCAAATTCTATATTAATAGCAATTAAATAGCATTTCTAGGAACTTCGGTTCCATTAAGAACTTAGTTTGTAGTTCAGGATTAATTGATTCAGTATAGTGTTTGATTCTGGGAAAGACAACTGAGACAACCAAACTGTGACTATGTTTGTGTCCAGATAGGCTCTGTTCCATTGATATTCTCCTGCCTTTTGGTGATTTAGAGCTGAAGTTACCTTTTCAGTTGTTGTTTTTTTTGTTTGTTTGTTTGTCTTGTGCCTAACACTCATACAAATCTTACAGTCAGCTTTTTAATTTTTTCAATGTATATCTTGCTGAACCTTTTAGATTTTAATTATAAGATTTTGTGTTAAATTAATACTTAATTAGGAGAAATAATTACTGGATTGATCTTCTAATCCATGAACACTAGTCTTTTTTTTTTTTAAGTCTTGTTTTTAGCCAGTCACTCATATCTTTGGACTTGATTGAAGATTTTCTCGAATTGGCTAGTAGGGAGAAAACAGAAGATAAAGATAAACCTCTTATCTATAAAGGTAAGTCATAAGCATGCCTACATTATTATAAGTTTTAAAACACTCACTTGAGCATATATAAACATTTTAAGGATAAAGGAAACCAAACTATGCAATTTTTCGCAACCCTGACATTCAGAATTAGCTTGTATTTTCTCCTTGTGTTTATTCACAGACATCTATGTATCATCTCTGTTTCTTCCCCTTTCATCCCCTGTTTTAAAACAGGCTCTTGATGTTTAACTAGGCTGGCCCCAAATTAATGATCTTCTGGCCTCAACTTTGTGCTTGAGTGCATCACAGCATTAGTTATTATGCTTGCTTGTTTTGTTTTATTTTATTTTGTTTAAATATTTCTTTTGTATATTTAAGGTATGATGTTTATGGGATACAAATAGTAAAGTGACTACTACACTGAATTATATTAATGTATTTTTCTGTTGTTATTCTTTTGTGCCAAGATTTGCTAAAATCCACTTATCAAAAGTTTAATATGCTAATACAGTGTTTCATTATTAGCTTCTTTCACTTTGTGAGCTAAATTCAATGTTATTCTATTTGTGGCAGGTGTTATTAAGTTATACTTTGTGTCTGATCTATTATCCCACTGTTGGACAAGGCCGCTTGTTTGTCTTGGCTGCCCAGAACCAAATAGTTACATAGAAACCATATTAATTAAATCAGTGCTTGGCCCATTAGCTCTAGCTTCTTATTGGTTAACTTTTATATTACTTTAACTCTTTTCTATTAATCTGCATATCGCCAAGTAGCAGTGGCTTACTGGCAAAGTTTCAGCATGTCTGACTCTGGTGGCGGCTCCATGGCATCTCTCTTTCCGCCCTTCTCTCCCAGCCTTCAGTTCTGTCTTCTCTGCCTACCTAAGTTCTGCCCTATTATAGGTCCAAAGCAGTTTCTTTGTTCATTAATGGTAATCACAGCATACAGAGGGAAATCCCCCATCATCCCACTGTCTGCCTCATTTCACATTTTCATCAGTCATTCATTGATACTGGGTATGTTTTCACCTTTGGGCTATTGTAAATGGTGATGTTTTGACTATTTTGAGTTTTTGTATATTTAAATATGAATTTTCTAATATTTTGAATGGAATTGCAGGCTGTCATAGTTCTATAGGGCAATTCTTTTTAAACTTATTGAAGAGTCTGGGGATGTAGCTCAGTGATAGAGCATGCAACTTGGATGTACAAAGCAAGTTTCAGCTCCAGGACCACAAGAAACAAAAACCAACACATAGTAGGTAATCAGACCTTGGAGGCTGAGCTGTGTGTGGGCTTAGGTTGCTTCCCATGGTTGTGTTTGTAACCTTTCTCTTTCTCTATGCCTTTCAACGCTCCTGTCTACTTTGTCATGTTTCCTCATGCTTTCCCTCCCTTCTCTCTTCAGAATAAAGCCCTTGGTTATTCTGATTCTTTTTTTAATTTTCTGACAGTAATTCTTTGTATAATAGATCTGACTGTCTTGTAATTCACTCTGTAGACCAGACCGGCGTTGAACTCACAGAGATCCTCCTGCCTCTGCCTCACAAGTGCTGGGATTAAAGGTGTGCACCACAACCACCTGGCAGTTACTCTGATTCTTGTATTTCAGAGACAGCTTGTAAATCACCATTTTTACTCAAAGTCCTTGACTTTGTTTTGGGGTGTTTTTTTGTTAGGCTAATTTATATTTTTTTCTGATCACTAGTAAAGTTGACCTATTTTTGTTTTTTTTAATATGCTTTTCAATTGGTTCCTTTTTTTTATCATCGAGTTTGGGGCGAGTTGTTCTAACCCTGGCGGACCTGAAACTAGCTCTGTAGACCAGGCTGGCCTCAAACTCGGAGAGATTCACCTTCCTGTGTCTCCTGAGTGCTGCATGTATCACCACTGCGTGGCTCAGTTTATTTCTAATTTTATAATTTGTCTTTGCAAGCATTGGTTACAACTACCAATGGAGTTTTTTACGTGACTATTTTTACTACTCCTAGGATTGGCACTGTGTATTGTGTACGTTAGATTTAAGGAACACCACAGTAAATCATGGTAGTGCTTGATCAAACACATGTAACCCTAGTTGCAAATTAAAAAGTGTTTGGGAATCTGAAGTTTTTTAAGTATCGGAATTTGGAATACTATGGGTTTTAATTTAGATTATCAGATTCAGATTAGAAATTATAATCTAGCTATCTGTGCAAAATGTCAAAAGTCAGAGAACTCCAGAATCTTGAGAGTTTTAGGTACTGACCTAAAGTTCCAGGCCAGTGAGGGTAGAGGCTGACATTTCTCAGGTATTTTCTACCTCTTGTTTGAGCAAGATACTAGGATTTACAGGCATGAGCCACCAGAGCCAGTGTGGTGAATTTATTCATGATGTAATTAATTATCTCTTGTTTTGAAAAGGACCGTCTTTCTGCTAGACGTAATGACAGTACTATAATTCTGGCAGTAGGAAGGCAGAGACAAGAAGGATTGTGTTGGCAATCTTGGCTATGGGGTGAAACCCTGTCTCAATACAACACTGGAAAGGGGGGAAGGATATATTTTGTACAATAAGAAGAGATAAACTCATTTCTGTTTTCTGAGGATGGGACCTCAGGGCTTTGTACATGCTAGAAGAGTATACTGGTCATCTGTTCAGTAATATAACCTACCTTCTTGTTTGGTTTTTGTGTGTATATGTGTGCCTGTACACAAGTGCCTCTGAGTACCTGAGGATCAGAGTCAGTCTCAGGTATCTTCCTCAGTCACTCTTTCTTATTTTTTTTAAAACAAAGTCTCTCACTGACTGGAGCTCACAAATCCAGCTAGGCTGACTGGCCAGTAAGCCCTTAGCATCAGGAGCCCATCACCATGCCCAGCTTTTGCTTGGGTGCTAGGGATCAGAACTCAGATCCTCGTATTTGCACAGCCGGCCATGAGCCATTAACCCAGTCTGTTTCTGTTCGTAAATATATAGTCTCAAATTCACTCTTATCTGAGCCTGGCCTTGAAGTTCTTGTCCTCTTGCTTCTACCTCCCAAGTGGTGCTGGAATTGTATGCATTTACTCTCTACCACATCTGGTTTTCTTTTGTACTGAGAATCCAGGGCTTCATGCACTTTGCCAACTTAGCTATATCTTTTTTTTATCTTATTTTGATATTTTGAGAATGTCTAGTTATGGAGTACTAGCCTGACCTGGATTTGAAATTCTTCATCAGTCTTCCTAGTGCTGGGATTATAAACATGTACTATTATGCCTGCTCTACCATCCATTTAATTTTTTTAAAGTTTATGTATTTATTTTTTTTAAAAAAGATATTTTCTCATTTTACATACCAATCCCAGTTTCTATTCCCTCCCCTCCTCCTACTCCCTCTACCTTCCCCCCAACTCCAACTCCCATCCATTCCTCAGAGAGTGTAAGGCTCTCTGAGAGCTAGCATGGAGAGTTAGCAAAGTCTAGCACATTGCTTTGAGGCAGGGCTAAGGCCCTTTCCACTATATCTAGGCCGAGCAAGGTATTCATATAAAGAGAATGGGTTCCAAAAACCTGTATAAGCAGTAGGGATAAATCCTGGTCCCACTACCAGTGGCCCCACAAACTGCCCAAGCCACACAACTGTCCCCTACATTCAGAGGGCCTGGTTTGGTCCTATGCAGGTTCCCCTGCTGTCGGGCTGGAGTTGCTGAACTACCAAAGTTCAGTTAAAGAGAGAGAGGAGCAATAATATGCAAAAGGGATCAATACCATGATACAGATGCCTACTGAAATAGCTTAAGTGAGTTAATGGGAGTTCAGCAACTCCAGCCTGACAGCAGGGGAACCTGCTGTAGATCTCTGCATCTGTAAACAAAAATTTCTTTTCCCTCTTGGTGCCACAAGTTCAGTCCCAAAGAAACACACAGAGGCTTATATTGATTATAAACTGTTTGGCTTATTAGCTCAGGCTTATTATTAATTTGGTTTCACAACTTAAATTAGCCCATAATTCTTATCTATGATTAGTTACATGGCTTGCTATCTTTTCTCACTGCAGCATTTTCATCTTGCTTCCTCTGCATCTAGGTGGCGACTCTAAACTGAGCCTTTCCTCTTCCTAGAATTCTCCTAGTCTAGTTATCCCATCTTTACTTCCTGCCTGGCTACTTGCCAATCATTCTTTTATTAAACCTATAAAAGTGACAAATCATTACAGGGTACAAGAGCATTATCCCATAACATGTATCTGTTTCCATCAGCTGCTGGATGAAGGTTCTATGATGACATTTAAGATATTCATCAATCTGACTATAGGACACAGCCAGTTTGGTACCCTCTTCTCTATTGCTTAGGATTTTAGCTGGGGTCATCCTTGTGGATTCCTGGGAACTTCTCTCGTGCCAGGTTTCTTGCTAACCCCATAATGTCTCACTCAATCAAGATATCTTTTTCCTTGTTCTCCCTCTCTGTCCTCCCCCCATCGCTACTATCCCATTTCCTCAACTAATCCTTCCCCTTCTCCTTCTTCTTTCCTCCTCCCCATCCACCCTCCCTTCCTCCTCCATCCCCATGTCCCAATTTTCTCAGGAGATCTTGTCTGTTTCCCCTTTCCAGGGGGATGCATATAGGTTTTTCATAGGGTTCTCCTTGTTACCGAGCTTCTCTGGGGTTGTGGGCTGTAGGCTGGTTATCCTTTACTTTATGTCTAATATCCACTATAAGTGAGTACATACCATGATCCTCGTTCTGGGTCTGGGTTACTTCACTCAGGATGGTTTTTCTAGTTCCATCCATTTGCCTGCAAATTTCAAGATGTCATTGTTTTTCGTTTTTTGTTTTTTGTTTTTTGTTTAAGGCACTGAGTAGTACTCCATTGTTTAAATGTATTACATTTTCTTCATCCATTCTTTGGTTGAGGGGCATCTAGGCTGTTTCCAGGTTCTGGCTATTACGATAATGCTGCTATGAACATAGTCGAGCAGATGTCCTTATAGTATGATTGAGCATCCTTTGGGTATATGCCCAAATGTGGTATTGCTGGGTTGTGCGTTAGGTTGAGTCCCAATTTTCTGGGAAACCGCCATACTGTTTTCCAAAGTGGCTGTACAAGTTTGCCCTCCCACCAGCAATGGAAAAGTGTTCCCCTTACTTTGCATCCTCTTCAACATAAGCTATCATTGGTATTTTTGATCTTAGCCATTCTGACTGGTGTAAGATAGTATCTCAGAGTCGTTTTCATTTGCATTTACCTGATAGCTAAGGATGTTGAGCATTTTCTTAAGTATCTTTCGGCCATTTGAGATTCTTCTGCTAGAATTCTCTTAGATCCGTAGCCCATTTTTTAATTGGGTCATTTGGAATTTTGATGTCTATTTTCTTGAGGTCTCTCTATATTTTGGAGATCAGTCCTGTGTGATGTAGGGTTGGTGAAATTTTTTTTCCATTCTGTAGGCTGCCTTTTCGTCTTTTTTGATGTTGGCCTTTGCTTTACAGAAGCTTCTCAGATTCAGAACTTGAAATTCTCCATTAGCCCTCCTAGTGCTGGGATATAGGCATATAGTATTATGCCTGGCCTATCATCCACTTAAAGTTTTTTTTATATTACGCTTATTTAGTGTGTGCATGTGCGGGGATGTGAGTGGAGGTCAGAAAACAATTTGAGTTCAGTTTTGTCCTTCAACCTGGTGGATCAAATTCAGGCCAAGCTTTGTAGCAAGAATTTGGCCATCTTCCTTTTAAGGGATACTCAAGGAAGAAAATCTACTAATATTAGTAGGGTAACACATCAAATTCCTCTTTTGAGTTTTCTGTTTACATTTTCAGGTGAAGGGAAGTGGCTCAGGAATATTGACTATTACCGCTTGGATGGTTCTACTACTGCACAGTCAAGGAAAAAGTGGGCCGAGGAATTTAATGATGAAACCAATGTGAGGTATGGTGCTTGTTCTACATGTATAGATATTTCAAATGTAGTTTCAGTAAAATTATATTTTTAATATATCCTCTCATTTTTAACAAATGATGAAATTAAGGCCTAAACCAGGTCAATCACACTCTTCATTCCAAAAATTTGTTTATGGAATCCTATACATAGTAGCAATACGAGTCTCACTTCATTTACTTACTGAAATGTATTTATTTGTGCCAGACATGGTAGCACATACTTTAATTCCAGCATTTGGGAAACAGAAACAGGTAAATCTTTGTAGGTTCAATACCAGCCTCATCTATGTAGCAGTTTGCAAGGCGGCTAGGCCAGCATTGTAAGATTTTTGTCTCAAAAAACTATTTGTGATTTTTTTGCTTATTTCCTGATTATTTTTAAATTCTAGGTCATCATAGGGATATATACAGTGTGTGTAGCCTTGCCTTCTCAGGGACATTGAATTTTTCCCAGGTTTTGGAATTAAAGCTATTATGAATGTCCCTGTATAAGTTTTTCCTCAATGCTATTTCCCTATGTGTGATGCAATTTAAGGATTGTAATTTCTGGTTTTTTTTTTTTTTGTGATAATTTTTTTTTTTAGACAGCGTTTCTCTGCCTACAGTCTTAGCTGTCCTGGAACTAGCTCTTAAGACCAGGCTGTACTGGAACTCACAGAGACCCACCTGCCTCTGCCTCCTGAGTGTTGGGATTAAAGGAGTGCATCATCATTGCCTGGCTAATTTTATCTTTATCTATGAGACTGTCAGTTTTCCACAGTGACTTTATGGTTTGTACTTTTAACAATGTATATGGCACTGCGATTCTACATTCTCCTCGCAACTTAGTATTTTCATGTTTTACAAAATCTAGGTTGTTCATTCATTCATTCATGTTCTCCAAAGACGGTGCACTGTTCCTGGAGGAATTGCAATATTTGGTCGATGCATGGAGTGGTCATAAACTGTTCCTATTCTATCTCTTAGCTCCAAAAACTCGTATAACATGCTCTCTTTTGTTAGAGGATACATTGGATATTAAACTGATAACAGACACTATACTTGATTTTTGCCAAAAGGCTGAGAAACAGTCCTGCAGTGATTTTTACTTTGCTTTTCTTCAATCATAAATGATGCAGAACTAATTTTAATATGTATATTGATAACTTTTTTATTTAAGCCAATTTTATTTTCCATTTATTTATTTATTTTTAATTTTTCCATTCAAAAATTTCCACAGGGAACCCTGCCCTGTGGGAAGTCCAAGACACACACACACACACACACCCCTCGCCCTATATCCAGGCCTAGGAAGTTGTGCATCCAAATAGACTACGGTCCCAAAAAGCCAGTACATGCAGTAGAAACAAGTCCCAGTGCCTTTATCAGTGGCTTCTCAGTCTGCCCCAATTGTCAGCCACATTCAGAGAGTCTGGTTTGATCACTTGCTCATTCAGTCCTGGTCCAGCTGGATTTGGTGAGCTCCCATTAGCTCAGGCACACTGTCTCAGTGGGTGGACCAACCCCTGGCGGTCCTGACTTTCTTGCTCATCTTCTCCCTCCTTCTGCTCTTCAACTGGACCTTGGGAGCTCAGTCCAGTGCTCTGATGTGAGTCTCTGTCTCTATCTTCATCGCCGCACGAAGATTCTATGGTGATATTCGAAATAATCATCAGTGTGATTATGTGGCAAGGACAGTTTAGACACCCTCTCCTCTGCTGCCCAAGGACACAGCTGGGGACATCCCCATGGACACCTGCGTACCCCTCTAGAGCCAAGTCTCTTGCCAACCCTAAAATGGCTCCCTTAATGTAGATATCTTCTTCCCTGCTCCTGTATCCACCCTACCTCCATCTCAACCATCCCATTCCCCCAAGCTCTCCCCAGTTCTTCCCTTCTGCCTTCTCTCTCCCCTCTCCTCTTCTCCCAACCCCCCTCCCACCCCTACCCTCACCCTCATTCTCCCAACTTTTGCCCCGTGTTTTTGCCTGCTTCCAATTTCCAGAAGGATTTATATATTTTTTCTTTGGGTTCATCTTGTTATTTGTTAAACCAATTTTATACATACTATATTTTGATCATATTCTATCCCCTCCTTCAGCCCCTCTTAATCTTTAAGTCATCTTTAATTATAAGTTATTGTAGGTTTTAATATTAATAATATAACTATAATTAATATAATAAATAGTACAATTGTTTTTTGTGGGAAGTTGATTTTTCTTATTAAAGTATACGGTGTGTGTGTACTTTTGTAATATTAAAGTCATAATAACTAAGCATTTATTTTACATTTTCATTTTTAGAGGGCGATTGTTTATCATTTCCACCAAAGCAGGGTCTCTTGGAATTAACCTGGTAGCTGCTAATAGAGTGATTATATTTGATGCTTCTTGGAATCCATCTTATGACATCCAGAGTATATTCAGAGTTTATCGCTTTGGACAAACTAAGCCTGTTTATGTGTATAGGTTCTTAGCTCAGGTAGGTTTGTCATTTGCATTCTTTTTATACTAAGAAGTTGATGTTAATAATCTAGAGGTGCAAGAACATATACAGATGAAACTGATAATACGTTAGACATGCCCAGTGTAGGTCTCTTAGAAAGAAACATACTTGAAAATATTCTATAAATAAAACTGATATCAAGTTAGGTCAGACAGAAGCCAGACATTGTGTTGCACAGCTGTGGTCCCAGCACATAGGACCTGTAGGTAGGATGGTGGCGCTTTCAATGACAATCTTGGTTACATAGACCTCTGTTTAAAAACAAAATCAACTCTCCTCAGAATTCAGATTTAATAAAAATTCATCAAAATTCAAGAAATAGATGCATTTCAAGGTCATTTGTGTTTGTAGAGTCAAGGTGCCCTTTTAACTGACACATCTGTTTCAGGAGCAGGTAGGACATATACTCTCCGCTTGAACCCAAATCTGGGCTTCTCTTAGTTGCAGCCTGATATTTACTAGCAGATATTTGCTTACTTGATCTTCTTTAGTGTGACATGTGTACAGCTTCTTTGTATTTTAGTTTATAAGTAATGTATAGTATATGTCAGTATATTAGTTTATCTTGAATTTTAGAAAGCCATATTTGAACTATAAGACGTTTTGTGTATTGTTAGCCTATTATATATCACATTAAAAATCTGGTTTCTCGTATTCTAATTTCAGTACCCATCTAAATTCTTATTTCTTGTGCCTTCTATTTCTGTTTATCCTGATATCTGCCTGCTCTTTGACTTTCACAAAGTATAGAATTATCTCAAAGCAGGCCACAAATCCATTTTGGTCAGATAATTTAGAATAACTCTTCATAGTCAAACTTTATTAACCTGATGACAAATTAAGACGGTAAGTTTCCTAGAATAGATTAATTCTTTCATGAATGGACTAACATTGTTAGGGATTTTTTGTGGCAACATGTGACCTTGAAATTTTAGCATTTCATATTAACCTGTAACTAGATTTATCCATAAGTTTTATGTTAACCAATTTTTTTATCTGTGTATTGTTTGTTTTTTTTAAACAAAGGGAACCATGGAAGATAAGATTTATGATCGACAGGTAACAAAGCAGTCACTGTCTTTTCGAGTTGTTGATCAACAGCAGGTTGAACGTCATTTTACCATGAATGAGCTTACTGAACTTTATACTTTTGAGCCAGACCTATTAGATGACCCCAATTCAGAAAAGAAGAAGAAAAGGGACACCCCCATGCTGCCAAAGGTATGTCTTTTCAGATTATTAGGTTAACTAACAAATCAAATGCCAACAGGGACCAAGGAAATTGTACTACTACAATGAAGATGAGATTCTGATTAAGGCTGTGTGTACTTCATATATTTTCAGAGACTAAATTGATATTTAACAAACTTTAGTCTATATGATTATAAGTGAAAGAATGCTTAATTACTTATCAATACAACACCACAAAGAAGATAATATTTCTGAAAACTATAAATGTTATTTATGCCAAATAACATTTCCACCACCCAGAAAGAAATCTAATCAGAAATCTGAGTGGAAATCATTAAAACTGTGTTTTCCTAAGCTTTAAATTGAAGGCATGTTTATATGACTAATCTACTAGTAAGTTAGTTGTCTGTTCTTTAACCTTTTTTTCTCTCATAGAGCAATTAAGAATCAGCAAATAGGTGTATGAAAATTTTCCCATCACTACTTGTTAGGGAGCTGCAAATCAAAAACATAATGAATGAGATTCTACCTCATATCTGTTAGGGTAGCTAAGAATCCGAGGAATAAGAAGTAGTCAGTATTGGTGAGAATGTGGATATAAAGGGAACCGTGTGCACTTTTGGTAAGCATGTAAATTATTGCACCCACAACTCAAAACAGTAAAGAGGTTCTTTGATTTTGTTGGGTTTTTTGAGACAGGGTTTCTTTGTGTAGCCCTGGCTGTCCTGGAATTCACTACATAGACCAGGCTGACCTCAAACTCACAAAGATCCACCTGCCTCTGCCTCCTGAGTGCTGGGATTAAGGTGGAGTGGACGTCCCTTAAAAAAATAAAATAAAATTACATATATAAAGCAAGTTCCATGACAGGCTCCAAAGCTACACTAAGAAACCCTGTCTCAAAAATATCATTAACATTAAGAGAATTAGGAAAGCAGCTATCTGGGTGCCATATCAATACAACAGCGTAACTTCTTTCACTTATAAAAGTATTTATTAGTTCTTCATGTGGTTGTGCACATTCAAGTAAGGCAAATAGGCTTAGGAAGGAAGTTCTTTTTTACAAGCAACAGTCTCTAATGAGTAAAGGTTATAAGGTTATAGCTAAAACTTGAAACTCATTTTCATAATTGTGTTTGCTGTTCCACAAAGATGATTCAGGACTAGCAATGTGTGACTAAATGAGATCAGGTAGGCCAAAACAGCAGACACTTTTAGGTAGAGTCCCTTTGCTTTTATGTACTTCATTATAAGTTTAATAAGTTTTTTATCTTGCCTTAAGTAATAAAATGAATATTCTGGGTTGTATATTAGAAATCTATACAGACATATAAAAGGACTACCCAGTTTGTTGGGAAAAGTTAGAGAGAGGACTTGCTTGAAGAAGGCTTGAAGAAATGTTGAAAATAGAAGTGCGTGGCTATGGTATTGCTGAGACCACAGGGAGGACAGGCAAAAGAAATGTGCATAAAATGGCACAAGTTTTGGGAGCCTCAAGAAATCAGATCATCACACTGTAAGTTTACAGTGGAGGTACAGAAGTAGGCTTACTTGGCAAGAGAAGAAGAAAAAAATGCTCCAAGGCAGAGGGGAATTGTGATCATAGTACTTAAGTTAGGAATCATATTATGGCTATGGAATCTATTAAATTTTAAACAGAAACATTTTCTATCTAAGTTATTCTTAGAAAAATAACTTTGTGTATCAGTGTAGAAGATGAACTGGAGAAAGTAAAATAGATGTTAAAAAACTTGTTAGGATACTATTAATATGATGTAGGTGAATGGTAATAGGAGACCTAAAACAAGGTGGTTATAGTGGAGTAGGTACTGTATAGTTACTCAATAAGTGTTATATTTGTTCCTTAGGCTTGTATTTACAAGTTAATTTCATCATGCTAATATTTTGATAGTATTTATTTTGATATTTGTAGTGAAACATTTCTTGTCTTTTGAATCTGCTTTTATCATCAAAGCTACTTCCTGTTATTTACAGTAAAAATGTGGCCCTAGTCCTTTTTATCTATAATTTTTTATTCTTTATTTGTAATTAAAATTTATTTAAACATATGGGTTTATTGAAGCAGACTTTCTTTGTGTAGCCCTGGCTGTCCTGAAACTTGCTTAATAGACTAGACTGGCCTTGAACTCACAGAGATTTACCTTCCTTTTCTTCCTGAGTGGTGGGATTAAAGGCATGTGCCACCAGCACCCAGCTACATACAATATATTTTGATCATGTTTTCTTCCTTCTCCCAACTTCTTCCTGCTCCTTTACACCTCCCTACCAAACCAACTTTATGTTCTCTCTTTTGTTTTGTTATGGTATTTTCCCCCTCCTTTGTTTTGATTTTCATTTTGTGTTTTATTTTTAAGACCACTATAAATGATTTATCTTCTTCATTTTTATTAAATTTATTCCCTAGTGTTATCTAAATAGTTATTAAGTAGTATACCTTTTGATGAGTTATTTTTCCTGAAAGTACCTAACTTTTATTTCCCTGATATGATTTTGTGTCTTTCTGCCTTATCACATCCTCTTTATTACACAATTCTTGTCTTGTATTTCTGTTACTATTTAGTTGTACTTTGCAACTTTCTAATTAGATTGGATGTCTCAGACTTTGTTTATTAATCACTTAACTGTGATTTGGTGTCTTATTTTTCTAGCTCTTTAAAAGTAAGAACTACATTCTTCCATTGCTGTCTTCCATATTGTTCTGATTCTTTTAAAAAAAAACTTCCATCTTTCCTTAATGATCTACTGTCTTTGAAAAGTTTGGTTACAGTTGAATGCTTAGTCTCACTCAGTAACTCAAGGTAGATTTCTGAAAAGAAGATAATTGGTTTGTTTTACCTTGTATTTGGTTTTGTGTAAGTCTTTTTGTGTTCCTGGGGTTGAACCCAGGACGTTGCACTTGTTCCACAAGTGCTTTACTCCCAAGCCTCACACTAACCCTTTATATTGTGTCTTTAGTTCCTTCTTGAAACTATCATAGTAGTCAGCTTCATTCACTACCTTATCACATTACTCATATTGCCTTAAATCTGCATATAGGATTTTTCATTGTTGTTGCTAATGATAATGTTTTCTTTTAGTGATTTAATTTTAGGGTCTTTTGAATCATGTGTCCTCAATGTGTATATTCTTCTCATATTATTCTTTTTTTTAAATCTTGGATCTTGCTGTATAGCTTTTACTCACCTTGAATTTACTATGTTACTCAGGCTGTTCTGGAATACTTAGCAGTCTTCCTGCTTCAGCATCCTAAAGGTTGGGATTACTGGTTTGAATTATATGCTCAGCTCTCCTAGTTATGCTTTTTATTGCATTGCTAAAACACCAAGGCCAAAAGCAACATGAGGAAAAAAGGGTTTCTTTGGCTTACAGGTTTAATAATCCATGATCAGTAGAAGTCAAGGTAGAAACTGAGATGCAGGAGCTGAAACAGAGACCATAGAAAAGTGCTGCTTACTTATTCGCTCCCCCGATCATCTCAGTTTGCTTTCTTATGCACCTCTGGACCACTTGTCCAGGACTGATGCCAATCACAGTGTGCTGGTACCTCTCATACCAATAATCCATCTAGAAAAGGCCTTCTGACTTGTCTACAGCAATCTAATGGTGGCATTTTCTCTATTAAGGTTCCTCATCTCAGATAATTTCACTTTGAGTTCAGTTGACAAAAAAAAAAAAACCCAACTCAATGAAACAAAACAAACAAAAACCTGGAATAATTAGCTTCAGTCCATTCTTTTATAATGTTCTTCTATAGTGGTGTATTATTTGTGTTTTAATAAATAATGCTTGCCTGAAGATCAGAGAGCAAAGCAGCCATACATACAGGCCAGGTCCTGGGGGCACACATTTTTATCCCAAGGACTTGGGAGACAGAGGCATGTGAATCTCTGTGACTACAAGGCCACCGTGAGCTATACAAGATTGAATCTGTCTAAAAGTGAAATAGAGCTCATACAAAGGTGATCCCAGCACTTAGGATCACACACCTTTAATCCCATCGCTAGGGAAGTGGAGACTGGAGTGTTATGGCTGGTTGGAGAGAGGAATATAAGGGGGAAAAGATAGGAACTCAGTGAAATGTGGGGTGTGGAGTCTTCAGGATTCATGATGACAGAATCCCACCCATTTTTTTAATCTGAGGTAGAGGTGTCAGTGGCTGACTGCTTTCAGCATGAACCCAATATCTGTCTCTAAGTTTTATTATCCATGCTCCATTTGACGCCCAATGTGGGGCTCGAGCCCATGATCCTGAGTTTAAGAGTTTCATGCTCTGCCGACTGAGATAGAGTATTACAGTTTATAATAGAATTATCCCTAACTACTGGATAGAGCTGGTTAAAGCTGTTTTAGAGCCTGTCCCATAATTACAATGGAGTACCTGGTTCAGAGAAGAGGCTAATACTGTTGAAGAATGGAGTAAAGCTAGAAGTATCTCCCAAGATCAACTTCTTTTATGCTACTATAGCTACTCCAGCAAGGCAATCTCTATATGATGATCACATTGTGACTTTATGCTATGCAGCAGTTTCAAATGCTTGGGACAGAATTGGAGAAGTAGGAAAGAAGATTGAATCATTTACTGAAGTCATATGGGGCCCAAAAGAAACCTTCATGGATTTCTTACAGAGATTGACATCAGTAGTAAATAGAATGATACCAAAAATCAGAAGGTAGACAAATAATGATTGAATCTCTGGCTTTTGAGACTGCTAATTCTCGGGCTGTAGAGTTGTCTCAGCCATTAAAGGCTAGTCTTACAACCAAAAATATGAGAGAATGCTAATTCTCAATGCAGAAGGATAATTAGGCCATTAAAGACAAGGTCAGCATCTTTGGAGTAATTGATCCTAGATACAATTAGTGTTGAATCTCATGACCATGATGATGTGGTAAGAGGTGATTTTTCAGAGGTTTGAAGAAAAATCGAAATGTCAGGTTTTGTTTCAATTGTGGCAAACAAGGTCACTTTAACAGGGACTGTAAACAGGGTGTTCCTAAAAACTATTTTTTCCCAAGTATAATCCATTCAGAACACCCCCCCCTTCTGTATTATGCAGAAATTGTGGCAAAGGCAGACATTGGACTAATGAATGTGGGTCAACAAGGGATTTTCAGTATAATCCTTTGCCATCTAGAAACTCCGTTGAGGGTCTCTTTTCAGTACCCTATGCCAAATCTTGTTCACTCATTTCCTGCCATAATAGAGGAAACTCCTTTCCAGAGCAATAGTGAACCTAATGCCTATTGTGAGAAACCATATTGCTCTGGATAATAGAATAACTATAGAAAAGAGAACAAAAAAATTCAGGAAAGACCATAAAGCAAGTATTTTGACAAACTTCTATAAATGAACAAATACTAAAATTAAAAAGATCTGGTAGACACAGGTGTGAATGTAGCAATAATTTCATCAGAATCTTGGCATCCAAATTGTTTTTTATCAAGCAACATGGTTGTTTTGTCTAAACTGACCTATAAATCTAACAAATGCTTTTCATTTGATCAGAAATAACTTGTCAAAATAGAACCTCCCCAAAATTAGGGTTGGTAAATGGGTTTTATTTCTGTCTTTTCTGGAGAATAAAAGCATCCCATTAAGGAACCCAAAGAACACTGGACAAATGAGACATCTGAAGAAAAAGGACAAATCATCCAAAAAAATTCTCAAGAAAAAGAGCAAATTGGCCTATTGGTATATCACATTTCCAAACAGGTTAAAATTTCATAAATCTTCCAAAATATTTGCTTCTTCTATTTTCTATAGACATATTAATACAAATGATATTTTTCGAGTCCCACTCCAATTAAAGATTAAAGATGGCTTTGAATTGGAGTGTGGCTCTTTCCTTCTCTAAACCCAAACATGCTTATTGAAGTGAAATCAAATCTCTGTCTCATGTCAGAAGAGCCACCTGATATGGGACAGAAGAAAAACAAAACTTTAAGGACTTTTATTGCCACTAATCTCATAATCCTTTGGTTTTTGACTCTTTAACAGCTTTTCTTAAGGTGATATATATATATATATATAATGTGTAATATATATATATATACACATTGAAATTAATGGTCATATAGAGTGCTAATTCTAGAAAAAGATTTTATCTACCTTCCTGTACATGATTTCGGGTTTTAGTCTCTATCAGTTTTCTGTGGTGAACCATGACTTTGACAATTCCTTTAGGAGTATTATAATATCACTAGACTGAAAAACACCACCTAAAGATGGGCTTTGGACTACAAACTTCTCAGAACAATTTTGAGGTATCTAGCTGAGGTAGTTCCACCCTAACAGACTGCTCTAGCCAGTACTTGAGACAAACCTTGTACTTTCCCATTACACAGAGACTGGGTTTGGTTAAGTTGTTATTGGTTATAGCCAGGAAAAAAATCAAAACAAAAGAAATTAAATGTAAGGTTCTTGTTTTGAAAAGAATAAAAGGGGTATAGATATGCTAGGATAAAATGGTAGATTTTTGAATCTACTCTAAAAAGAAATGATACAGATGCGATAGGATAAAATGGTAAATTATTGAATCTACTCTGAAAAGTAAAAACAGAGGTTATAGATATGATAAAAAGGTAGATTATTGAGTCTGCTTTTACTAGTTTTAAATGTATATTTGTGTTTTACATTGGTCTGGACTCTTGTATGTTTGTTAGAGCATACTGTACATACATTTCTACTCTTATTCAAGTTATTGTACCTATACAACTCATTTAACAATGTAATACAAATTTCTAGTCCTTTTAAATTGTTACCAACTGTTTAGTTTAGGATAATAAGGAAATGCAGGTTAGTAGTTAAGCCTCTATTATAATTGAATTTGTAGTTAAATTAGGTATATTTTCAAGGTCAAACGAAGGTATATTTTAGATAGGTCATTATCAAACTCTTCAGAGTTCTATAGAATATGGCATTTAAGATGTTTCAATAACAGCAATATTGTATTTATTTGTTAATAAATAAAGCTTACCTTGAGGGTCAGAAGGTAAAACTAAGTCACTGGAGGCCAGGCAGTGGTGTCACACACCTTTAATCCCAGGATTTGGGAGACAGGCAGGTGGATCTCTGTGAGTTCAAGGCCACCCTGGGCTACTCAACATCAATGGAAAAATAGATTTAGGTGGTGATGGCCCATATTTTTAATCTCAGTCCTAGTGAGTCTCATGTCTTTAATCCCAGCACTACTGGAGAATAAAAAATGGGAGGAGACAGAAGATCAGGGCTCTGTCTGCAGTCACCCAGTCTTTCTAGAGGTAAGACTACTCTAGTGGCTTGGCTGTTTTACTTTTCT
>NW_004949163.1:1630235-1634769 GCF_000317375.1 Microtus ochrogaster
AGGGTTCTGCCCAAGAAGGCTGGGGGGCCAAGGAACCTCTGAGCTCCCCGTCCCAGGCTGGCGCCGCGGGGCCAGAAACTCACCCCAAAGCTAGGTCTCCTGGCGCAGAAGATCAGGCCTCTGTGCTGGATGGGCAGGTCGCAAACAAGGCACCAACCCTGCTCTTTGCAGGCAGGCCCAAAGCTAGGTCTCCTGGCGCAGAAGATCAGGCCTCTGTGCTGGATGGGCAGGTCGCAAACAAGGCGCCAACCCTGCTCCTGTTTTACTTTTCTGATCTTCAGCTTTAACCCCAATATTTTTCTCTGGTTTTTTATTATTCTTGCTATAATTTGTGCCCAGCATTTGGCAAGAATTTCCACATAAAGCCTGAGAAAATTTTTTAAAAAAGAAAAAAAGGATTCGAGACAAGAGAAGAACAGAGTCAAATGAATCTTCTTTGTAACCATCTTTTCTCAAGAGTTGTGGCAATAAATGTGACTCCTGCCTGTTCCACCATGAAGCTAGTCTCCCAGGAAGCTAAGTAATGGGATGGAGTCAGCCATCAAAGCTGCAGCTTTAATCCTAGCCATTCTTCTTAACAGATTAAAGACTTGTGTTCAGAAAAAGATAGAGATATGTGGTAAAGACAGATTCATACAGAAAAAAGCATCTTAATGGTTTATAGTGTGTCTAAAAATATATGTAGGCTTGGGAAAGAAAAAAGGATAGAGAAAGTCCTTGAAAAAAGAAATAAGAGTAGCCGGGTGTGGTGGTGCACTCCACAAATGCCAGCACTTGGGAGGGAGAGGCAGGTCGAACTCTGATTTTGAGGGTAGCCTGGTCTACAGAGTGAGATCTAGGACAGCTAAAAATACACAGAGAAACCCTTTCTCAAAAAAACCAAAAATTAAAAATAGAAGTAAAAGAAATAGAGTTTTAAAAAGCCATGTAAAGATGGAAAGTACACAGAGAATTTTGATACTGTGTGTTACTGTGTTTTTGAATTGTTTGACTATGGAGGAAGGAACAACAGGTGCTGCTACTGTATTAATCCAACCTATATATTTTGAAAATGCCTTGACTTCAAAATTTAAAGTCAAAAGATATGTTACTTTGGAGAAGAAGTTTTGCTTTTGTTTCCACAGGAAATGAGAGGCTGTGGATTCATTCTGGGTTAAGAAAAATAAGGTTTTATCAAAGAAGACCCTCCCTGAAAAATCTCCAATGGGAATGGGTGGCCCAGATGATCCAACATTTCAAAGTACCTCTGTTGTAGTTTCTCAGCCTCAAGACTGCTGGCTGAGATGATCAAGCCTCAACAGAATACTCCAGTCAGGACTTGATCATAATTCTAAATTTTCTTTAGGTCCCCATAAGATTATCAGTGCCCCCATTCAGCAGGAAGTAGTCTGGAAAACTATACCCACATTCCCCCCAAATGTATTATGGATGTTTGTCTTTGTGTAACATTTTGGTTACAAGTTGTTATGGATAATGGCCAAGAAGTAAAGCTAAAAAAGGAGAATAGATTCAGGGTTTTTGTTTCAAAAAGAAAATAAGGGAAAGTGTGCAGTAATGCTCTTGTACACTGTAAAGATTTGTTACTCATATTGTTTTAATAAAATGTTGATTGTTTAGTAGCCAGACAGGAAGTATAGTCAGGACTGGGAGAATTCTGGGAAAAGGAAAGGCAGACAGCCATTCACCAGCCAGATAAAAAAAAGCAGCAAGATGAGATTGCCTTACTGAGAAAATGTACCTGGCCATGTGGTTAAACATCAATAAGAATTATGGATGAATTTAAGTTATAAGATCTAGCTAGTAATACTCCTGAGCAAAAGGCCTTACAGGTAATAATTCATATAAGCTTCTGTGTTTAATTGGGATTGAATGGCTTCAGGACTGTGAGGGACAGAAACTTCTAGCCACATTATGTTTTTTTTTTTTTTTTATGAAAATGAGACATGTCTGCTCCTGGTAGCACCAACCTACTTCAGAGGAGATAATGAGCATCCAAAAAACTGTACATGGAGTTTACTTTCTTTTTAGCAAAAGTCACTTGGCAAGAAAATGTCCTTGCCTCAACTGCTGACAGTATGCTATCCTAATTTAACAAGCAAGACAGAAAAGAAAATGACTGCCAAACATTGTCAAGACAAGCAGGGACAGCCCTTCAAAATAATCTTCCTTAACAGAAAAGTCTGTCAGTTATGCTAGGCTTGTAGGCTGAAGATGGATACCCCAACATTGCAGAGGAACTTTGGATGACTGTCCAGGCAACCAGGTGTCATTTCTCACAATTTTTGGAAGTTGCTTGCTCACACTTAATGGTTACTTAGTTAATACTATTTTTCCTTCTTAGGTCTCTGAAGGAATTGTAGACTAGATAGTTTTAGTTTTCCTTGTTTATCATACACAGGAATCAAGTTATGATAAAAAGTAAATAAGATATAAGGCTTTGGACTCATCAAGATAGAATAGATATGGAGTATTTTTTCTGAATTTTTCAAATGGAAATTGACTAGATATTGTTGATGTACTTAATGCTTATGCATATTGTGTATAGTTATTGTACTTATTGCATATAGTTTTTCTTATATTACTTATAGCCTTTTTATTTTATACAATAAAGGGGAAATTTAGTGCTATATTATTTGTATTTTAATAAATAAAGCTTGCCTGAAAATCAGGGCAAAGCACCCATACTAGTTAGCCGTGGTGGCACACAACTTTAATCCCAGAACTTGGGAGACAGAGGCAGACGGATCTCTGTGACTACAAGGCCACCCTGGGCTACACAAGATTGAATCTTGTCTAAAAGAGAAACACTCAAAAGTGATCCCTGCACTTGGTATCACATGTTTTTAATCCCAGCAATAGGCAGGTGGAGAAATGTGTGATATGGCTGGGTGGAGAGAGGAATATAAAGGGTAGGAGAGATAGGAACTCATTGGTGTGGAGTCTTCAGGATTTGTGGAAACATGAACTTGGCGATTTTTGGTCTGAGTTAGAGAAAAGAGCCAATGACTGGCTGCTTTGCTTTCCTGATCATCAGGTTGGACCCCAATATCTGTCTCTGGGTTCTTATTATTCATGCTATGTTCTTCAGTCATCATAAGCCTTCACCAAACTTACAAATTTGCCAAACCAGGCTCTATTGATATTGGAGTTGGGGACTGATTGTGAACTATTTGTTTCCTAAACATTAATATCTCACCTTTGTTAACATTTATGTAAATTTCTTTGGGAAAATGCTGTTCTGGCAATAAACTTATAGGTCGCATAGATTTCAGTGATTAAAATCGTGGCCAGGGCCACATTTCATAATACGCGCCTAAGTAGATGTTTTTTTTTTCCTCTTAAGTACAGTGTACACAGCCTAAGTTCTGCACCCTTTATTAAGAAAACAAAAGCCAGTAGACCTGGCATAGAAGCGTTTCTGCACTTCCCCTTTTCAGTACTGCACCACTTAATGTCTCTTTAAATGTGGGCTGCATGGTGGTAATTATAGAGAAGACAAAATGGGGATTTAAGTTAAAGTACTCTAAGTGAGGCTTTAGGTTGGCTTTCTCCACCCTGATTTTGTGTACAATTTTCTCTCCTAGTCTTTAGTCCTTTATTCAAGCTTTAATACCTCAAAGCATAGTTTACTGAACAGAGATGTTATTGTACAGTTTTATTAGCCAGCACATGATAATATAAGGTTTTTCCTTTGTCATTCGTATTGCTAGAGTGGAATATTTTTCATTAAAATTGATTTATGTAAAACATATAATTGCTAATCAGCTTATTTCAGGAACTTTCTCTGAGCTTACATATATTGACTTTTGAGATGTAAGAACCACATGGTGGCACATGAGCCCAATTTTTGATAACTTCTAAGAAGCCAAAGTTCTATTTGAAATATGAAGTTTAATGCCATTGTTATTTACTTCTCTGCCTTTTATTACAAGTTTAATCTTTTTTGTTTAATAAAACAAAGGCTAATATTCACACATACATGTTAACTGATACAAAAAGGCTTATTATTTATCTGTGTAAGAATAGAATACCAGAAAATACAGCAGGCTTAAGAGGAATTACTTCAGTTGTACCATTACTTTGTAGGTTATTAAAGTGTCTAAGTTGGTGTTTGTTGCAATAGTTTATACAAGGTGGAAGGAACAACTGGTTTGTGCCTTGTCCTCCTTCCAGGTCATCTGCTAAACACCCTTTTGGAGATAAATCTTGTCGTTTCTTTTAACTTATAAAGTTTATTTTTGGTGAGGGGGCATGATGCCACAGTATAAGAGTAGGTATTTGGAAAACTTAGCGGAGTCGGTTTTCTCCTTTCATCTTGTGAGGTCTCCATGTGGATTGAACAGCCTTTACTGACTGAGCCATCTCAATAGCCTCTGTTTGTTTTGAGACAGAGTCTCACTCTGTAGTTGAAACTGGCATGGAACTTACTATGTAGCTTAGGCTGCCCTAAATTCATAGCATTCTTCTCATCTTGGCCTCTGCAATGCTTAGATGTCAGAAATGAGTTACCATACCTGGCTCTTTTTTTTTTTTT